>NC_067230.1:26648817-26948817 GCF_019924925.1 Ctenopharyngodon idella
CCCGCTGGTCTGAAGCTGCTCTTTGCGTCCGTGCAGGCAGATCTCCAGTGAATGGCCAATAAGGTCAGGCTGCTCCACACACACAGAGCTGTTTTCCGCATGGTAGAACCCGAAGTCACTGTAGGAAAAGAACAACAAGGATTGGAATCACAGACTGAATGTACATCATGAATAGTATAAATGACTCACATTGTACTTTGAGTGTATTTGATAAAAATGAGTGTATATGTTTGTACCACTGAAAGTCAGTTAGGGAGCAGGCACATGTTGTGGGCTCCATGGTCACCATGTAATTCCGGCCGTTCCAACAGACTGAGTCCTTTCGCAACCGTAAAAACCTTTCCTTGTATCCCAGTATGCATCCGTCAGTGGGGTCACTATTATTGCTTGAGTGAGCGAGCCACACTATGTAGTCATTATCCTGGCCTGCAGAATGAGTATTTGGTCATTTCAGATTCACATTTTAAGATCTACTGAATGCTAATAGATGTGTGCATACCATACTGGTAAAAGACGGAATTCTGTATATTTGTATAGTAGTTTATAAAATGCTTTTTAGAAATATTAGGCCACTCACAGTCTCTAGAGAGCAACTGCCTGAAGTCGACAGTGACAGAAACCCAGTACTGATTCAGGACGGTTTCTCTGTAGCCCCACAGGCTGACGTTCATGGAGTGGGCACCAGGTTCTGATGCCAGGCCAGTGAAGTATATTGGCTCATCGGTAAAATTATATACATGCCAACACTGACCTTCATCAGTCGAAAATCTAGTGAAAAAAATTAAAAGAAAAAAAAAGAAAATGTAAAAAAAAAAAGTATACACATATATATATTTACATATTACTTTTACATAATTTTTTTATTGTTAATTTATTACAAAATCAATTAAATTTTAGACTATTTTCCAGACAAAACCACTTAAATAAACAGGGTATCACCAGTGTTTCATTTGTTATAACTTTGGATAATTTATCTCATATGCTGAGGTCAAATCACTATAAACATACAGTAATGTTAGAGAGAAAGCTCACTTGATCTGTGATATGGGGTGTGAGGGGTTGTGCTCCACCGCTACAAGCAGTCCTCCTGAATCCAGTATGGCGTAGTGATGGGGGCCTTTTAATGCCTGAAACCATGTGTAACCTCCGTCATCTGACACGTACACGTCTGGAGAAAGCACAGAAACTGCACCTCCCACACTCCCTGATGAAAGAGCAGATGGAAAAGAGACGTGAGTCAGAGAAATGCAGCGTGAAACAGTAAAATAATCCTAAAATATATGTATAATTAATTATTACTTATTTACTTTAGTTCTGCAGTCTGAGAAATTAAAAATGATCTAAAAATGATACTAAAAATCACAGTGGGTTTTTTGAATAAGCCAGTGGCAATAAAATAAAATAAAATAAAAAAACTCTCTTATTAGCCACATAGCTGGGGCTGGTGAAAATGGTTATACAAATGGTTTACACTGAATGTGAATCAGTGATAGTTCTGCCTTGTAGAAAGACGTCATGCAGAATGTGGGCAGTAATCACCATGTGCCAGGATAAGTCCCACTGCATTTGGCTCTGAGAGGGGCTGCACGGGCACGTTCAGTTTCATAGAGATGCTGTAGGACGCGTGAATATGCAGACTACACTGCAGAAGACAGATGCATATGAGATTAACATGAAATCACACACACAGCAATTTGAGTGCTTATTCTCAGGACCAAAATGAATTTTAAGTCATAAGTTTTGCATGATTTGAATATTAAAGTTATCATTAATGCCAAGTTCACACTATAGGATTTTAAGCCTGATTTATGCCCGATTTGCAAGTTAACATGCCCACAACAGAAGAGGCAACTTTAAAGAAGTTTATATTATTGCAGTTTCACAGTGCCAAGTGTTTTAGCTCAGAGAAAGCTCTTAGAAATGTACTATATTAAGCTCTTAGAAAGATCTCAACAACAATCAATAATTCAATAATGACCAACGTAATCTACCAAGAGCAGCGCAAATTAGCGTCTGGTCTAAAACAAGCTTTTTTTGGGCAGTAAATAATGGCACAAATACTAGTAAATTGACTAGCACAAACCTTAGTAAATCACCTTGCATGAATCATTTAAATACTCTCCTCCCATTAATTTTGCGCCTAAAAAAAAGAGAAAACTCCTACAAATGCATATGCAATATGGTCAGCCACAAAAAGAACCTTGTCCACACCTTTTCAAGACTAATTACTTTAGTAAATCCTGACAGTAGATTTTTAAAGCCAAAAGAGGGTTTGCGGTGGCGGAAGTTGTTAGTAAATCTGGCCCCAAACGCTTGCTAGTTTTGTGCTTTTGTCCTTAATGTTTACACAGAATAAACACAATATGAAAGTCTGTATTTATCGGCACATGACCAAGACTGTTGGATTTTCTTTAATAGCACCATGAACATACTACATTGCAAATCTCCCTGGACGAACTGTCCGGCTCAAGGATATAATAATAAATGCTCACTAGTTGTTTTTTTAAAGGGAACAAACCAGAAACCTTCTGATTACTGGCTCTGCTACACCACTTCTCCATGATTTATTTCTAATATAAAATTCAGATTGTGGTTGTGCTGTTTATGTGTGGCTCTCACTTTGTCTGGGTGCTCAGTTGTAGAGTCACACACTCCATTCCAGGGCTTCTGCAGTGGTCGCCACCCTCCACCTTGATTAAATGTGATCACTGTCTGCACAGAGCCATCTGAAGAGGGAAGATGCACATCAGCAAATATGAGATTTGTATAAATGTGTTATGAATACAGTCACAGCCTTACCCACGGCGAGCACACTGGTCATATATACGCCCCTCAGAGAGGTGATGTTGGTGAAGTCAGTGTCTCCGCCCGTAGTGGTGTACAAATGGCGTTCCAGAGACTTGGAAAACACTGTACCTCGGTCATCAGACACATATATGGTACCAACACCTGAGTCTGATGGAGTAAAAAGAATTGTTAGCATCCAGGTTCTGATGTCATGGTTATGTGATGGAATTCATGATTAATCATAACTAATATTATTTTTTCTTGCAGGAATAAAATTTATATGCTTTTGAAACCTAAATGTCCCAAACCTTGGGCCAAAGTCAGTGCGTGTCTGAATCATATCTGAATATAACAAAAGGGGAAATGAAACTTAGGGACAGCTAGACAACTATCTAAATATAGGGGCTTTCGCACCAGAGGAACCTTCCTAAAACTATTGGCTGAAGTCCCCGGAACGAATTTAGTTCTAGAAACTACTTTTGGGGGAACTAAATGGGCTTTCGCACCGAATAGTTCTAGGAACTCAGTTATAGGAACTAGCCACTAGGACAGTTCCCAAGAACTAATTTCTCCCCCGGGCCATGTTCCTGGTTGCATTCGCACCGGGAATAGAAGCAACCGACAGCGGCGTCTTTAAGCGCAGCATTTACAAACGCTAAAAACCGGTGGATGGAGGATGCTGTGATCAGAGCTGTGTTTGTTGTGTGTCGTGGGCTTCAGAGTTCCCTATTCCCGGTGCAAATGCAACCAGGAACATGGCCCGGGGGAGAAATTAGTTCCCGGGGAACTAGTGGCTAGTTACTATAACTGAGTTCTTAGAACTATTCGGTTTGGAAAGCCCCTTAGAATAGCCCCATGACATACTGAGTAATCAACAAACTAATAAACCCATTATTTGGGCAGATCTAAATTTGCTTTTACCTAGTAACAGAAGGGTTGGAACCAATCATATTGTAGAATGCTTTGCCATGCTCCTATCCTATATAAACTGTTGTATTCTTTTTGTCGGTGGGATTCTCTGTGATTGATATGAGGTCCTCCAGCCGTGATTAAAGCATATTCTAAGGCATTATCTGCTGCAAGTTTGGGAACACTAAAGACCTCATTTCCAAGTGCTAGGTTTCAAACAGGTTGAGACATCACCCGACTCGAAGCCAGTTGTCGACTGTGGGCACAGTGATAGAGTATAAATACTGAGTGTCAACTGTAGATGCTCGGGTGTCGACTGGAGACGCCCCAGGTAAACTTAAGTCAGGTGCGTAGGGGAAAATCTACCACAGCTACAAATTACACATTCATATAAATGGACCCTTTTCACATTTCCGGAGTTCTCAGAAGCAGAAGTCATCATAGTTGTGTAAACTTCTATAGCGGTGAAATGGAGATGTAATTTTAGCATTTGCTCTAATAGCCAAAGAAAAAAATCTGTGACAGCATTTGCATGACTTTCCAAAAGAGGGAAAAAATATAGAGATTGATTACAGCAGTCAGAAGAGAGATGGATGTGAAATTTGCCGTTGTATTGGAAACACCTTTTTTGTCATGTACTGCCAAGGTAAGTATAGCATTATAAATGTGTATTAAATTAAAAGCGCAGAAAATTCATGTATGAACAGTCATCTTTTTTTTATGTTTTCTAAGGTTTTACTTCAAAACATATGCAAAATCCAAATCAGTGTTATATTGTTAAGGCTGAATTAAAATAAAATACACTACCAGTCAAAAGTTTGGAAACATTACTATTTTTAATGTTTTTGAACGAAGTCTCTTATGCTCATTAAGGCTGCATTTATTTCATAATAAATACAGAAAAAAACAATAATATTGTAAAATATTATTACAATTTAAAATTATTGTTTTGTTTTTAATATACTTTAAAATATAATTTATTTCTGTGATGCAAAGCTGAATTTTCAGCATCATTACTCCAGTCTTCAGTGTCACATGATCCTTTAGAAACCATTCTAATATGATGATTTGATACATTGTTATTATCAATGTTGAAAACAGTTGTGTTGCTTAATATTTTTTTGGAACCTGTGATACTTTTTTCAGGATTCATTGATGAATAAAAGGTTAAAAAGAACAGCATTTATTCAAAATATAAATCTTTTCTAACAATATACATCTTTACTATAACTTTTTATCAATTTAACACATCCATGCTGAATAAAAGTATTAATTTCTTTCAAAAAAAAGAAAGAAAAAAATTACTGACCCCAAACTTTTGAACGGTAGTGTATATTGTTACAAAAGATTTCTATTTTAAATAAATGCTGATATTTTTTTTTACTTTTTATTCATCAAAGAATCATGAAAAAGTATCACAGGTTATAAAATAATATTAAGCAGCACAAGTGTTTCCAACATTGATAATAAATCAGCATATTACAATGATTTCTGAAGGATCATGTGACACTGAAGACTGGAGTAATGATGCTGACAATTCAGCAACACAGAAATAAATTTTAAAGTATATTAAAATAGAAAACCATAATTTTAAATTGTAATAATATTTCACAATATTATTGTTTTTTCTGTATTTATTATGAAATAAATGCAGCCTTAATAAGCATAAGAGACTTCGTTCAAAAACATAAAAAAATAGTAATGTTTCCAAACATTTGACTGGTAGTGTATAAATATTACATTAAAAAATAGAAATTTTGCCTTGGCCACTACCTAAAATTAAATAAGATTAAGTTGAAGCACTAAAACTACCAAAACTAAAACTGAAGTAAAAAATAAATTAAATAAAAGCAGAAGTATTTAAAAAATACTAAAACTAAAAACTGAAAATATAAAAATAAAATCTTATTAAAAATAATAATAAATACTATAATAGTATATAAATAATACTAAAATAACACTGATCCAAACCTCAAGTCTAAGTAACATGATCCATAACTGGATATTGCATAGCAACATTTTTATTTAATATATTGGAGATTTACTTTGCTGAACAATAAACATTGGCTTCACCTCCAGGTTCATCTACGTGCATGAAGACCATATCGTCATTTGCGGCTAGAATGGAGTAGAACTGTTCATGGCCAACGGTGGGAAGCTGAGCCATGTCCCATGTCTCACCCTGATCTACTGAGACATGAATCATGCGTGTGGAACCCTGCACAAGAAAATAAGTGTTTTTGACATCTGTATGTGATTTCAACCTTACACAACACACTACAGCTCTGGTCAAAAATCTGAGATGCCTTGCTACATACAGCCTACTTGGCCAGCTTTAATACATTTCAAAATATCTTTAAATAGAAAACATATTAAATTGTAATAATATTTCACAATATTACTGTTTTACTGTATTTTTGATCAAATAAATGCTGCCTTGGTGAGCATAAGAGACTTCCTTTAGAAACACGAGACCCAAACTTTTGACCGGTAGTGTATATGTAGTGATTTTGGTCAAAAGAAACCATCTATGATGTCTAAAAATGTTATCTAAGTGGGCAGCACACAAGGTTTTGTAATAGAACGATACATTAAGATTTTAAGAGAGCTCACCGAGTCGGTCATGATTGAGGCAAAAACAAAGCGTCCACCCAAGCCGAAGGAATAAATCCTGCTTCCAATAGTTTTAAATGTTCTGCCATAGTCTAATGATTTTTTCAATTCCAACTTTCCCCGGTCACCTGAGAGAAAGAGAGAGAAAGTGAAATTCAAAAATATGCCTGAATGAGAAACAATACGCAGGAAGCATCTATCCATTTACAGCATTATTCAAATGATGGGGCTATAACAAAGTCACTCACTGCAGGATCCATTGGGATTTGTAGTTAAGAAAATGGTGTCATCAATTCCCCTGAAATGACAAGCAAACAGATATACAATCAGAAATTTCCATCCATCCATGCCGAGTTCACCACTGCAAACAAAAGCTAAGGACATTCCTTACTCCAGATCTAACCAAAGGCCTCAGTTTCTTCAGTGTAAGAAATCAAATGTGACCAGGATCATATTTATGAGTGTTTGGACTGTAAACCTCAAAGGAATAGTTCATGCAAAATGAAAGTTGCTTTATAATGCATTTTATGGTGCTTTTATGTTCTTTTTTGGCTAATGAAAACAAAACCTCAAACATTCTGCCTAAGGGATTTTGTTTTTCACTGAAAAAGTAAGTAATTCTGGGCCATTTCAAAACCATACGTTCCAAGAAAAAAGCTCTAATACAAAGATAAACAGACAGAATGAATTATATTCTGGTGTGAGAAACCCAATGCACACATTACAAAAATGTAATTGCAATAGATTTTGCTCCATTTGACAATCAAGAGAAATTAACTGTTATTAAAACAATTAAATCTAAATTAGCTCTAGGCGGCGATGAGATTCAAACTCACGTCAAATTATTACATGAGAACCTTTCAGCACTTGGACACACCATGACTGATCACAATGAAGAACACAAAACTCTTGCAAATTGCACACAAAAATACCAAGATCTTTCTCAAAGCGGCATGCTCTAACATGACTGTTTAGCTCTGCACTATTTCTTTAAAGATTTATTTTTTGGCGATTTTTGCCTTTATTATGATGGGATAGTACAGAGTAGACAGGAAGCGAGGTGGGCGGAATTGGGAAAGGTCCGCAAGCCGGGACTGCATTTGCAGCGCTATATGTTGGCGCGCTGCCCACAAGGCTATCGGCACCAACAGCTCTGTACTATTTCTGGCAGTCAGGATCAATGCACGGCCTTTCATCAAATGGGAAGCAAAGTTGTATTTACAAGTTCTCAGGCTGGAGATATATTAGCAAGTTTAGTTTGAGACACTTTGTCGCAGATAAACAAGCTAAACATTAGCACATCTTCTTTGCACCCAGAGTTATATCAAATTTCATATTTACCTGCCACTAAATATCACATAAAAGCAAACTTTGGTCATTCAGATGGTAGGGCAGAATGAGCTGCAATATGGCCCTGACATTGCCAGTAGAAAATTCTGGCTACATGAGACTGTTGTTACTGATTCATTTATGTACTGTATGTTTACAGTCCTACCATTTCACAAGACAAACAGTCTCATGGATCTTCCTCCAACTGGCGCCGAAGTCCTCAGACAGCCATAAGTCATACTGAAAGAAGAAGAAAACAGCATTAGTACACGTTCTTTTGCACAAAACAGAAAGGAAATATCTAATTAGAGGTCTTACATTGATGCTGTAGACCATGAGTATGTTGCTGTCTCTGGGATTGTATGTGATCTGCATTAATGGATGGAAGGGAAGCTCAGAGGTCACAAAGCTTTTGCCGAAATCAACTGAACGGAAAATTTTGGTGACTCTCCCATCGGTTAGATCACCTGTGAGGATAACCTGTGGGACAGATCATGATCCTTTTCAGTAATTAATTAATTACATCAGTGATCACTGAACTTACTGATCAATTATTATACAATTACATTAAGTTATTGAAAGAAGGTTTTTTTGATCATACATGTCAATCAGAGATAATCATTTTAATGCATTTGTAAGTAAAACTGATACTGATACTGAAGGAACTTTTTTTTTTTTTTCAGGATTTTTGATTAATATAAAGTTCAAAAGAACAGCATTTATTTGAAAACAAAATTAAATATATGAAATGTCTTTACTGCCATTTTTGCTGAATAAAAGTATTAATTTCTTTAAAAAAAATGACCCCAATCTTTTGAATGGTGTAATTTTTGTTACTAAAGCTCATCCTTTTGAGGTGACAACCTTCCACCTGTATGAACTTGTTTGCTTGTGTGTGTACACGTCAAAATTTCACAGCACACCACAGAGTCCATATACATTACACTGAAAAAAACCTGGAATATTCCTTTCAGAACAGTTCAAAATTACAGCAGAGAAGTAAATATTCACCTTCCCAGAGTTTTCAGGACTGATTGCGATGCCAAACTCTGTCTGTATGAAGGTGTTGTTAATGAGGTCGGTGATGTCCTGGAATGTCTTTCCATAGTCTTCACTGACCCAGAAAAGATAAGGGGGAGTTATGGATCATGTGATACAGCTAAACAAAAAAACCAACCACATGTGTACCAACATTGAGCAAACACAGCACTGGACGAAGAGGATTCATTACACTCTATTAATCATGTTTTTAAGGCAAGACACTTTTGAGACAAAAAGACAAATATTTAGATTTTGGGCTATTTGGCTTTTCATAATGTGTTGTCTCAGACTAGTGGGAAAAAAAACATCCAACAAACACTTTAATGTGTATTTATTATTGCTCTTTATCTATTTGTGTCTGTAGATTTTAATTACAATACAAATCTTTAAAGTATGTTTTCTAAAACATTTTTTCTCATGCACTGAGCCAGAAATCTTCATCTAAGCAGCACTTACATGCATCAGACATTACAGTTTTATTTCTATCTACTGTATATTCTGAAGGTTTTTACAGAGGGGTTTGTTAATAAATTATTTGCCTGACTTTATACAACATAAAACATGGTGAAATTTATTATTTTTTTCTGTCTGTTGACAGAATTCTCTGATTTATGGAGTGATAAAAAAGAGACATGAAAACTCTCTTTAAAAACTTTTGAATCTAATATGTCAAAAAAAATTAACCTGGCTTTGTACAATGCTCAGATTTCTGTTTTGAATAATTATGCAAATTAGTGCATATTTAATTAGACAATGCCTAATTTACATATTTAAACATAACATTTCAGACAACTTGTAATGCAAAAAATTGTAATCAGTCAATTTGGAAAGTATGGTGACATCTATTAGTTTTTTTTTTTTTACCCTATTAACCTGGACTATCTTGCCTTAAAAAATCCTCAATTCTTCTAGCAAGAGCTTGGACACGGTCCTAAAAGACACTCTTACCTTCTGTACAGTCTGGACTGACCAAACCGCATGATAAAAAGAGGAACCTGGAATGTGGTCAGCACCAGCAGTACCTGCACAGAAGAGGGACACGGTGAATATTATAGCATGTGCATGTGAATGACTCAGACACTCGCAGTGCAGTGAAGCATTCATAGAGATTTAAACTCTGGCTTGGCCAAGATACTGCGGGACACATGCCTGGACTTGAGCACAGCCACAATCTCACCCTTCACACTTGATTTATCCAGCCATCACTCAAGATCAGGCACTTGCTGCTTGCAGAAAAGATTCTGATTGGTCGGTGCCTTGTTCTCATTTAACTCCTGTCTCTAATCCTTAAGTCAACATGAAATGGTATTTGCAATCCATTTTACTTTCATAATGTGACACACTTCCTGAGAATAAATCAATAATTAACATTATATGCTAGAGGAGAGGTTTTCAAAACTGGGGTCTACAGAAATAATTTTTTAAAATAAAAAAATATATTGAAAAAGTACACACACACATTATATACACACACACACACACATATTATATATATATATATATATATATATATATATATATATATATATATATATATATATATATATATATATATATATATATATATATATATATACACACACACACACACAGATACACACATATACATATATAGTTCTTTCTGGTTCTCGAATCTGATTGGCTGAGAGCCTTGTGATATTCTAGTGATAACAGCACTCCTATCTTTTCACCGTTTGTATCACTCCACTTAAAGTGACGTCATGGCGGCCGAACAAATCTACCATATTTTTTACTACTACTACACTTGTTCCACGAACTGTAGTTTTAAGAGTTTTTTAGGCAAGAATGTAGTTGTTTAGACCTGAAATATGTGATGCATATTTAATCATAGAGCCTGTTTTACAATTTGTTTAGACGTTTTCAGAGATGCAAGCTCCAGCTCCACGGCTATATATATCAATTTGATGTTTTACGTTTAACTTAACTTCATAGAAAGTAAATAAGTAGCATAGTCTTTCTGGGAAAATTGGATCAAAACTATTAATGACTCATCCTGCACTACACAGATTTTTTTTCTAGTCATATGATTTCTACAATGAAAAAGCAAACTAACGGTTATTTAAAACACAGGATGAACACAGGATGATGTTCCACCCCAAATTCCTGTCTTTAAAAAAAGTAAATAGGGTCCATTTCAATTCATGTTTCTTCTTACAAAAGAAAGATTCGTGGGAACTCCTTTATGTGCCTGAAAAAAAGCTGGACTATTAGAACAATATTCGTTAAAGGTGCAATAAGCAATTACCAGAATAGTGCTAACTCTGACACCTCAAAAGTAGAAAAAGTGTCTCAAAAGATGCCACTCTTTGAAAATGTTTGGACAGAGTTAACAGAAATGTATTGGAGTGTTGTTGTTGTTGTTGGGTGAAGGCTGTGAGGAGTAATTACAGCTTGTACATGTTTTACAGCTGCACTTTGGTTCAGTTCTATAAGAGACGGAGTCAGCCTCCAGTGTTGTTGGCCCTAAAAGACAGTTTGAGGTCTTGTCAAGTCAGGCTCTGAAGAGTCTTTCAGCCGCTGAAGCTGTAATTCACTCGTTCTCGTTTCACATTGATGTGTGATTGTAGGAGCCACATTCCTGCGAGTTCGATCATGAAGCTGACCACAGAACAGCTTAGTGGATAAAAAGCTTGGGTTAAACGGACAATTACACATTTTTTTGATCGGCTACTGGTTAGTAAACATAATGGCAGTAACGTAGTGGATTAGAAGGATTGGGATAAATCAAAGGTTGTTGGTTCAAATCCCAAAGTAGCTGGAAATTTCAATCAGGGCCCAAATATTTCTATGCGATTTTTACATTTCTATGAAGATGTTTTTCCTGTGTTCACATATCGAAAAAATTATTTGCACAACTTGGGTGGTTTGTATTCAATGAGAAAGATCAGATGACATTTTTATAGGACATCATCAAGTCAGTAATTTAGTGGTGGCAGTTTTTCAAGCCCAATTTAAATTTTTTCGTCAAATGGTGTGATGCTGTTCACAGAAAAATACAATGACTTTTCGATTTTATTGTTAGTGGCGTGTTAAAAACACTTCTGCTATGTTGTGGTGGGTTTATTACGAGGATAGTAACTTACTTTAATTAGGCCACAGATTGAAGTAATTACAACAAACATCATCTGGTGTGACTTTATAACACTAGGTGAGGCAGTTTTCTCAAAATACCATTTTGCATGTCACACTATATTATAAATCACTCACATTACGGTATATAGATTTTTAATTTTTTTCGACTCACCCCTGTGCCGTCTCCAACCCAGGCCAGAGACACCGAGCCACTTAGGTCATTGAAGTTGTACTGAAAAAGAGATGTAGAGACATAATAAAGTATGACTGCAAATAAAAATTGTAGTTAAAATTCTGTAGATGGATGATATTAATAATCCCTGCACGGCCAACATGAACTTTTTCCCTCTAAAATATCCAGCATAAATCAAAACAAATTAAATCTAAAACAAAACAGGTAATTTTTTTAACATCACCGCAATTCGGGCTCTAAAATCTATTTTATTCTAATATTGTTCTCTCTCTCTCTCTCTCTCTCTCTCTCTCTCTCTCTCTGTCTAATGCAGGTTTGTTTTCAGAGCTCTTCTGTGGTGAAACTAAACACCACAGGCTTTCACTGAGTCCACAGGGATGAGATTAGAGGCTGGAATCTGACTAAAAATATATAAGAAAGGGGAAAAAAAAAAAATAATAATAATGACTGAAAACAGGGCTCCAAACCATAGCTTTACATAGCTAAAAATAAAGAAACATCCAGTACAGAGCAGAAAGTAGTCACACAAACACAACAAATAAAGCTAATATGAGGAAAAAGTGCTTGGAAATGAAAAATGTATTGTTGTATTAAAGACAACAAACAACATTTAAATGCACATTTTGTTTGCAAATGTATGGAAGCTTGTTTCCGCCATGAAATAAAAAGTAAAAAATGTAATTGTGATATCTTATCTCACAATTCTGACTTTTTTTCTCGCAATTGCAAGTTTATATCTCACAATACTGACTTTTTCCTCAGAATTGCGAGATATAAACTTACAATTGCGAGTTATAAAGTCAGAATTGCGAGTTATAAAGTCAGAACTGTGTGATATAAACTCACAATTGCGTATTATTAATGTGAGGGAAAACAGACTGACATTTTTTCTCAGAATTGCGAGTTTATATCTCACAATTCTGACTTAACTCGCAAATGCATGTTATAAAGTCAGAATTGAGAGATATAAACTTGCAATTCTGGCTTTATAATTTTTTGATTTGACAGTAAAACTTTCCAAGTTACCAAATATTTTCTTTGAAGACAAAATCAGACATAAATAGACAATTGCTGATGTACAGTAAAAGTAAAGAGCTATAAAATTAATGTAGATTCATTGCTCAGACAATTTGGAGAGAAATAACTGCGTTAAATCTATTGATTTTTCTTTTAAAACACTAAACGGGATACATGCGAGTCGAGTCTTAGTGTCTTCATCTAGAGAAAAATAAGAAAAGCAGCATACAGTACTTCTTCATTTAATCTCATTACTCTATATCACTACATAAACATTAACTGAGACATTAAAGAGAGAAGTTAAACTGATCACCAATCAGCTAAATATGTACAAAATAAGTACATATTTTTATGTACTACATATTGTTAGCATTACTAACATAAGTATGTTAGTAATGCCTAATAAAAGGCAATGTCTAATAAAAGTCAACTAAGCAAACATATTTACGGTGCTTAATCAGAAAAATCCTGGTGATTCTAGGAAGAAAAACACAAGTGCTGGGATTTATCTGTCCGCAGGGAAGCGGAACCATGTAGCGACATGCACACAGAAACCACTGCTGATCCGACAGATGGCTGTGCCGCTGTCAGCCGACCCACACTGCTAGGGAATGTGTGTGTGTGTGTACGGGCACATTTAAGAGGACAGGCCCGCTGTCAGTCGAGTGTGTAACCTCCCTTTCAGCTTCACTCGCTGGAATGCGAGACCCAGATGGTGTGTGTGTGTGTGTGTGTGTATATACGCGAGGAACAGAGAGAATGCCCCACATTTTCATCTGCCTCACACACTGAGAACAAGAGAGCAACTGATGTCAAAGAGATTGTGGGAGAGAAAAGGAGGGAAAAGAATAAAGAAAGTCCAAGCACACATACACGGGCTCTGTTCCAAAAGCTAGTGAGCTGCCTGGCTACTTGCTACATTACTACATAGGCTTTTGCCTCTGATATGGAACCTCATAAGTGACCGATTTGGATGCTCTGCATTGACAGCAATTCCGTGAGTCTTTATGTGAAATGCACAGGAGACTCGATTCAACTAGTTTTGATAGTGTTTGGCTTTAGTATGCTGCTAAACTAACAGCATATGTATAGCATACATGCTTATTCGGTTAAGTCTGACGTCACGCTGCAGCACTTCCGGGTCCAAACGCTCTATCTTATACCACAAGAAAACAACAAATGGTGCTAATATACACACACAATGTGGTGTAATACTTCCAAAAAATTATAACGTCACGACTTAACAAGCGGATTGAGTAAAATATAACAATTGCAACATTCTTAATTAAAATCAAAACACCAGACTTTGTCAACTGAGCTTGTTGCAATGCATTCTGGGTTTACTTTTTTTTTGTGCTTTCATAGAATTTGGCTTAAAGTAATGTTGTTAACATTTGGAACAGACTTTGTGTCAGGAGTGTTCATGGTGTCTTAAAATGGTGCCTATGTAGACAGTTCACTAGGTTTTGGAACAGAGCCTCACATTCCTGGGTGTGTGTTTTCTGTTTTTTTTTTTGCTTTTTTTTTTGTAATGGGGAAAATAATGTGGTAACAGGGTTGGCTGCAAAATATGCTTAACATTAAGCATTTAAAAAGTAATTAAAATTAGCTTTTTTATTACAATGGTTTCAATATGAATGTCAAAATAATGACAATAGCAATGCAATTTATTTAGAAAGGACAGTATGCCAAAGTGCTGTAAAAGTAAAAATTAAATTAAATTAAAATAAAATAATAAAATAAAACCTATTACAAATACAAAACATCAAACAGCAAACAAAATAAATAAAATAAAATACTAAAAATAAAAAATAATAAAAATGTTGCAAAACGCCAGCCAATCACGGAATAGAGTCACAACTGAATACAATCAATGATGTATGATTTTAAAAAGGTGAAGTGTAAAATTTTTCTATTATGTCTTTAAATGCTGGGAGTGCATTGCGTTTTGGCACAGAAACCACTCACAAACCAGAACTGGAATAAATAAAAGTAAAAACCTTTGATAAATGACGACACCCTATCCACACACATTCAGATCCATTTTGAGTATCTCATCTACTATTTTATGGTCCATTTGGACGTGTTTGTCTAAGGAGGCCTCCACCGCACTCCTTTCTACGGATCACATCCTCTCTGCATTTCTGCAATTCCACCTAAGCCCCTGGAGATCAATGACCATGTCACAGACTACTCCATTTCTCACTTCTCCTCAGTGATGACATCGTCTTACAATTTTTACACGTTTTTTTTTTCTTTCCTTTCTTAAAAAGCAGCCGTACAAGGTCCAGGGAAGCAAAAGAACCGCAGCATTTTTGAAACTCACTAGCGTCCAGGCCCAATGGAAATTTGCACTCTCACAATCCAAAGTGTGAACAAAAGTTTCCATGTTACCAACCCAGCCAACGTCCTTCTGATGCAACCCACCTCAAAACAGACCCTGAATGGTACATGTGTTCTAGAACAGCAAGAACAAGATGTCTAAAACACCTGCTTAAACTGCAGGGCTAGTGTTCCTTCTCAATAATGTGTCTCTGAATAATGGATATAGTGGTTGCCTCTTCATTCCTTGCCATATTTAAACCAGAAGGAAAGAAGCATGCTGACATCCCATACTGGCCAACAAAACAGGCTTGCCAAGAATGGCCTGCACCATGCCAACAAGTCTTTTTTAAATGGGGGATTAAAGAGGGATGTGAAGACATTGTGAGCATACAACGTTCCTTCAGTTAGGAGAAGACCAAAGAACACATGACTCAAAGTAATGTCCTAAACAAACTCTATGACTTCACACTACACTTATGGTTCAACTTTGAGTCCACACTTTGGTGATGTAATGCTTTATAGATTGTTGGTTATTACGGTAGTTTTTCATGCTGGGGTCGCAAAAGCGGGTGCTAGAGAATCTGCAGAATTAAAAATAAATAAATAAATAATCTGAACACATCAAAATTATTAATTTATCCTCCTCTATACATACTTGTAGAAAATAATTACACTCAAGGCTTGACATTAACACCCGGCAAATGCGCCAACCCTGATTTCAGCAGTGGCGTGTAACACAGTCACTTCTACTAGCCACTTTGGTGGGTTAAACTTTACATATAATATATTCACTTTGCAATTGTAGTCTTTTGAAGTTATAAACTAAGTGCAATGTGTTGTCAAAAACATCAATTTTTCGATACATATCGATACTGAAATATCTGAAACGCTTTCAACAGTTTGCACCAATTTTTTTTGAGTTATGACAACTTTGAGTGAATGTACGTTCCACCAACAAGCTGCATTGAGTTAGAGGAACTTAATAATTTGTAGCATAAACACAAATTTTTAAGTTGATTACTCAAAAAATTAAGTCGCTCCAACTACCAGAGTTGTAGCCCTGGAACCAATTAATCTTATCTATTTCAGTTCAAATCAGAAGCTATCATAGCACATGCTAACATTTCAACATTTATTCTCCTTACCCAGTCCTATGCAAAGCATGCTGGGAACTACAAATCCTTTCAATACTCATTTTCCGCACAATAGATACACAATACCAGCTGCGCTTTCTCACTCTCTCAACTCTCCGACAGTGAGTTGACACACAGACCCGCCTCCCCTCACTCACTCGTTTCATTTACTCTGGATGAATATTGTTGGTGTTACAGGACTTGAATTTCGGTGTGGGATTGCATGTATTGTGCATAATTTTCACTCATTCCGGCAGATTTTGGGCTCACACCCAAAGTGCATGCACATAAAGCCACCTCTCAGTACTAAATTGAGTTCTTTTTCACTTCTTATTGCGCTTAAACAGTCAAATACACACAAAATAATGTCAAAATGCCGGTCTTGGTGAGTATTCACATAAACATAGTCAGTTATGTTTTAAGTGAAGGTAAACAGTTGAGAAAGACAACACATGTGTAACAGTATAATGGATCCGTGCGTCAGGTCTTAAAGTGACAGCAGCCTAATATTATACACTCTAAAAAAATAATGTGTTGGTTTAACAAAAAACAATTAATACAACAGTCTGCATCAATTCTTTTGAGTTATGACAGCTTTGAGTGAATGTACGTTCCACCAACAAGCTGCATTGAGTTAGAGGAACTTAATAATTTGTAGCATAAACACAAATTTTTAAGTTGATTACTCAAAAAATTAAGTCGCTCCAACTTGTAACCCCGGAACCAATTAATCTTATCTATTTCAGTTCAAATCAACAGCTATCATAGCACATGCTAACATTTCAACATTTATTCTCCTTATCCAGTCCTATTCAAAGCATGCTGGGAACTAGAAATCCACTGCCTAATGGGCTATATGCACGGTTACTTCCTGGTTGTCGTTAAGCCAGCTCGGGCATTTCCGGTGAACTGTTATCTGTTCATTCTGTGCTCACTGTACATCGACACAAAACCATCAATGGTTGACTTTTTAATGTTGTATTCATATTTTAATGCACATCACATTTACCTAATTTCCCAATAAACCAGTTTTATTGATTGCAATAAAGACGAAGCTATTGAGACCGTTTAAAAAACGCAGTGTCTGTAATTAGACACGCACACGCATTTTTTTCCCCCAGCACTTCAAATGTTAATTTTAATGTGATGACCACAAACATTATTTGTTCATCCTTCTGAGATTGTCCCCATTGTAAAACCGAACGTTTCAAAATGTAGGAAATTCAACATTTGATAGAAAACACTTATTTAAAAATAAAAAAGACAATAATTACGACTTTAACCAGCAGGTGGCGGCAAAGTAGCATTTATTTGCGCATATATCAGCCATTTCGTCTAATCGTTTTTCACTTCGTTTTTAACTAAATATTAAACATTATAAAATAACTAGGTTTAAAAATACATTTTGTCAATGTGAAGTATGAAATACTCAAAAAATCTTAAGAAAAACAATAACTTTTCTTGTGATTCATGACAGAAAGCGAGCACCGCGCTTTCCCTTTGTAATTACAGCAGCTGTCAGTCAGTGCAGCGCAAGATCAATGATTTCAGTACACTTGTAAAACCACACATTTTATTCAATTAATCTAAGTGCACAATAAATATTTAATTTTTGAAGCTTTTTTTTCACATAAAAGTGTGAAAACTGATGGTCGAATTGAATTTAGCCGAGGAGGAACAATGAGGTACATCTTTATTTATTTATTTTTTTATGCCGTCTTACGTTTGAATAACTAAATTAATGCTATGCCTGACTATTTAAGTGACTATATTCTGATTATAAACTAAGTATTACACTACTGATGCTCAACACACCAGCAAATGACATCTCACCGGAAGTTTTCGAGCTGGCTTATATTAATGCGTAAGTTCTAAAGAACGCTCCGTACATATAGCCCATTTCCGAAGTTAAAGACAATTTCATTTCGTTACTACAACTTTACAAATTTTTCCCCATGGTATCAAAATTGTGGCCAGTGAAAATGCTAAGTGGCTAGTAACTTTGGAAAACCACTAGCCACAGTGGCTGTTGAACAAAAAAGTTAATGTCGAGCCCTGAGTTTCTCGATGGTTTATACTACAGTACTCTAATGGTGTACTAGATATGTGGGGGAGGCAAAAGGCTTTTTTAAAAGGGGGGTGTTATCAAACAAAATTTGAGAACAGTGCTAACTGAGATTTTTTCAGGTATAATAGAATTCCTTAGTAACTGCCACAGTACCACAAGAATATTCCACATTTGCAATGCACTGGCCAAGTATTAGCATCTGTGTTTGTGAGTATGTGTGGGGCCTAAGGCAATGGTATGGTACACAATCCTAATTGGTTGTGTGGTAATCCTGGCCAGGAATCAGACTCCTTGAATCCCTACCATTAAAGGGCTTGCAAACTGGTCACAGGTCAACGGTGGATTACTAAGGTCTGTTTTCACAAAGATGAGTGATACAATCAACCCGATGGCCCAGTGGGGATATTTGCAGAGAAAATCCATCCTGCGGGGAGAGAGCCGAATAATATTAAAGTGCGTCTGCTCTGTTAAGACTTAGAGAGGCCACCTGAGCATGGAGCCACTGAAATCCTCCAGAACAATAACATTCAGACCACGGCAGACAGGCTTTTCCAAGAGAAATATCTGAAATATACTGTATAATGGCAGAAAAGTATAGAAAACTTCAGTATACACTCCTACTCCTTTTCTTAGCTCAATGCATCCTCTCCAGTGGACATGTTAGAACCACGAGGAACGTTGTTCGGGCTGCTTTTCTGGCATCTCACCAACCCTGAGCATTTCAGAGAGGACAGAAAATGTTTTCTCTGTACATTCTCCCCAGGATCGGAAAGGGGAAAACCTGGACGTCTCTCCCTTGTGTTGAACTGGTAAACAGTCTTTGAACTCCAGGTCTAGCCAAAAGAAGCTTTAGACTTGATCAAAATGGCTTCACAGTCTGAGGACCAATAACAAAAATGACTTCATTTCTAGACAGTAAAAAAAAAATTGAATTTGGGTTTAATAAGAGACATGTCTCAAGTCAGACCCAAAATAACTGCTGTTTAGACAGGTGGGCAAATGCTAACACGTGATTTAAAAACATGCACAAAAATATCCGGGAACCAACATCTTAAACCATGTTTTCCTAACTGGAATGCCACGCCGAAATGGGTAAGAGGTCAGCAGTTCGTTAGATGGAACCATGTTTGTGTTTTCATTGGACTCGCATAAATAACTCCCTACTGGCACAACTTGGATTTAAACATCCAAAGCGGAGCCTTAAAAAGTCTTCCAGCCACCAAAAGAGCATCTCAAATCATTCAAACGCAAACTTCATCCACAATGCTGTTTGAACACGCGTACCGTTATAAGTTCACGCAGACTTCATTAGAAGAAACTACAGGCAGTTGTTAAAAAGACTTTATTGTGAGCTTGTAAAATTTCTAATTGCTCTGGCAGGTCATAAATTCCATCGGGCAGAAGACGATCAGCAGCCAGTTTTCATGTCGACCGACCACAGACTCTTGCACAACACCGTGGTTGCACATTTTGGACTGAAATAGATCTGGAATATTATACCTCAAACTTAGCACTGCAAGCATCCTAATAACTGCTTTTTAGATCATAAACATGATGCTTCACTGAAAACTAATTATATTTTATCTAGAAATTATCAGTAAATCACTGGGTAAATAGCTAGTGTTCATTGCAGTGTTGAAATTTTGTTGGATATCACTGGACACAATAAGTTGGTAAATTTAGAAAGCATATCAATGGCAAGTATTAAAGGATTAGTTCACTTCAGAATTAAAATTTCCTTATAATTTACTCACCCCCATGTCATCCAAGATGTTTATGTCTTTCTTTCTTCAGTCGAAAAGAAATTAAGGTTTTTGAGGAAAACATTCCAGGATTTTTCTCCATATAGTGGACTTCACTGGCTACCAACGGGTTGAAGGTCCAAATTGCAGTTTCAGTGCAGCTTCAAAGGGCTCTACACGATCCCAGACGAGGAATAAGGGTCTTATCTAGTGAAACGATTGGTCATTTTGTAAAAAAAAAAAAAAATATATACTTTTTAACCACAAATGCCCGTCTTGCACTGCTCTGCGATGCGCCATGTTGGAAAGGTCATGCATGACGTAGGCGGAAGTACCGACCCAGTGTCTACAAATCGAACGTGCAAAGACTAAGTCAAATGGCCTTTACAAAAAAAAGGTAAAACAACGATGTCGGACAATTTTGAAGTTGAAGAAGAAAATGAGATGGAGTTTTTCGCCCTACTGCGGTACTTCCGTATACGTCACGCGTGACCTTTCCAACGAGATTACGTAATGTGTGGCGGACTGCAGAGCAACGCAAGACGAGCATTTGTGGTTAAAAAGTATATAAATGTTTATTTTTTTTTATAAAATGACGCCACACAAGACCATTATTCCTCGTATGGGATCATGTAGAGCCCTTTGAAGCTGCACTGAAACTGCAATTTGGACCTTCAACCTGTTGGTAACTGTTGAAGTCCACTATTAAGGAGAAAAATCCTGGAATGTTTTCCTCAAAAACCAATTTCTGAAGAAAGAAAGAAGAAAGAACTGAAGAAAGAAAGACATAAACATCTTGGATGTTTTGACTGTTTCAGCATCAATTTTGTGTACACAACTTAAATAAGTTACAACAAGTAAACACGTCAGCAGTGTAGGCATATTTCCAAACGACCAAAAATTATGTTAGAGTAGCAATATGTAAAATTTGGTCAACTGAAATATCAAGAGGTGACTCATTGCTGAAGAACTTTACTACAACAGTTTTATTTATCACTTGAGAACACGACAATCTGAACAGCGCACCAAGTTCAATTACCCAAATAATTCAAATTTAATTACCAAAACTTTTTTCTGGTTTTGTGTTTCTGGCTAAATTAAAACTTTAATTTCAGTTTTGGTAAAAAAATCAATTTCGGTGCATCATTAATAAAAAATGTGGGATTCAAAAGTCTAGTTGCAAGCATTCTAATTAAACAACCATAGTTTTATAAACGTTATATTATTAAAATAGCACTGTTAAGCAGTTTGGATGTACATGTTATGAAATCCCCACCTCAAGAGGGGCCTTCTATAAATATTTCAATCATAATAAAGGGTCAAAACAGGCTCTAACTAGAGGAACTTTACAAGTACTCTTGGAAGGAACTCTACAGTACATGTATGCATGCAAGCTGATGTTCAAGACTATCCAAACAGGTGTTAAAAGCCCTGAAACTGAATTTAACAAGATGTTTTTGAGAGACGTTGCCTCAAATACTTTTCCCACTGTTGTCATGCCTCAAGCCTTTTCTCGTTTCAGAAACATTCCTTTCTTGGAGGAAGCATTTCACTTCAACAGTCATTTATGCTGGACGGAATGTGAGAGGACGAGAGCCAAAAACACTGGCCATAAAAGAACTGGCTCTGTGTGCTTTCTTAACAACAACAACAGTCTTTCTCTATCAGCACTTAGACTAAACTCATGACCGATTGCCTTAGCTTTCCCTGAAATGTCAATGTGCTCTGTACTTGGATAAATAGGTGATGCTTCCCACAGAACAGGACTGATATGAAAGATATAGATTGGCATACATGTAGCTTATCGTTTACCGATAATTCCTGCCAAGCGAGAGGTCACGCCAACAGCTGGTAAAACGTAATTGATGTGCTTGGGGCAGAGAGTTAGATAAGAGAGATTTATTAGAGGCAGCATGTTTCCTGACTACTTAAGGGTTAGTAATCAACCATGGGCCACTGTAATGAATGAGCTCTGACTAGATCTAGTTAAGCAGAATCACCTGACCCTTCTGGACATAAATACAGGAGAAACACATCGCAGAGACATTACAAGCACATGAAGAGGATGAATGCATTTGTTCTCTTGGCATAAAGATGAAATCTGTGGAATGTCTTAAAGGAACATCAAACACAAAAACTCTGGCCCATCGTATTTTATGCAGTGTAATGTTTTTATCAACCATATGGGAAACTTCACAAACATCATTTTATTTGAGAGCTTGTTTTCATACACTTATATGCAAGTAATTCCATTAGAGACATGGAAGCCTTAAAATTCTGGTGTGGTGTGGCAATGCTATGTGGTATTTGAAAAACGACTGAAAAAATAACATTCACTTTCTGAGAAAGGTGATGTAGGTACATTATTAGGTAATCTCAGACCAGAGGCCAGTAGTATGATCTCACTTTTGTGATTTATGGTCCCTAGAAATCTAGGAAGAGCTTCCAAAGTAGGAAAAAAAATCTTCAATTCTACGTATAAAAAAAGAAGAAGAAAAAAGAAAAAGATACTAACTAAATAAAGAAACTTAGACTTAATAAACTTAAACAATTAGTCAAAACATAAAGAAAAATCAGAAAATAAAAATTATATACACAAAGCTTTCATTGTATTATAATATATTATGCCTATACTAACTGTGATGTGAGTGTAACGAGTAAGAAATATTTTGACCTACCGTATGAGTGTTGTTTTTTAACGTAGAATCATAGCCGTGCAGTGATTCACATTGATTTTGTACGGATTCTTCACTCCTTTTCATCTTGACATGATCCAGCTGCTGTAAATCTCTCAAACTGAGCAGATTTCGTGATTTGTGACTCTTTAGAAACATGGTTTGCTCACTCCTAGAGCTGCTGGGTCTCTCTTCAAAGTCCATACAAAGAGCCACTGAGAATAACACAACCAAAACCCAGCAGAATACGGTGCTCATGGTTTCCGTTTTAATGTGCACAAAATTCTTCTGTCTAAATATCCATAAATATCAGGTTTATTGGTAATTGAAGAGAACGTGCAGTGTTTACACTCTGACGCATGTCTGTGGAGAAGCCGCTGTTCGCACTGCTAAACTCACGGATTGTTCAAGATTAGGATGGGTCGTCCGTTCGACACGCCCATTTTCATGAATATTAATTCAGGCGCGCTGACGTTGCCTGGTAACCTTTTCAATGGCCATAGGTTTGCACCCTATGGTTTGCACGCGTTAGAATTCCAAAGGCTTAATATTAATATTAATTAGGAAATAGCGACGTTGCATCGCAATTTACCAATGGCGAAGGCCTGGTTTATGAATATTAAGAGACAAGCATTCCCTATACTAGAATTGGGTTAACCACGCCTTCTGCTGACCAACCTATCTTACAAATTGTGACACCAGTTTGTCTTCCTTCCGATTTAATATGACAACAAAACTACCATGTGTTTAACTATGTACTGTGAAAAGTTTTACTTAAATGTCATCATTATTTATTTATTTAAATTGCATTAATATTATTGTAAACCGTCACACTAAAAACATTTGCTATTACAGAAACTGGCCAACACATTTAATTTAGTGCTGTCAAATCGATTAATCGCATCTAACATAAATGTTTGCATAATTTATGTGTATGTGTATATATATATAATTATATTTATATATTTTTTGTCTATGTATATGTACACAAACAGATACACACATAATTATATATATATATATATATACACTTATATTATGTAAACAAACTTTTGTTAGATGCAATTTATCGATTTGACAGCACTCAAATAATTACTGTATAATTGTTACATATACTGAATACATTTAATTTATAAAATATTACTGTACTATATTAAATAGCAAATAATAGTTTCTACATATTTTAAACAAAGAAACTTTTTGGTGAAAAATTAATAAGGCCACTAATAAAATGAACAAATTCATGACAATGACCATGTTAACTCCTTTGTACAAAGAGCCATTATATATAAAAGTATAATTGAAAATATTTTATATATATTTATATTTTATAGAAATATATTGTTTTTTAACAATAACATTTGAGTTTCACACAAATTGGTTCACACCTCTTCAAAAGGATGGTACTATATTAAATTATAAAAATGAGCATTATATTTAAACACACATGTGGTTCAAAAGTATATAATAAAAAATGATTATCCTTCTTTTGTGAATTTGCATGTAATTAAACTGCTGTACTTACAATAAAGATTTAAAGCACATGATGCTGGACGAAACCTATAACAGCATATATGAAATTTTCTTTATTGACATTTTTTTTCTTTATTAGTCTATAATTGACTCATAAAAGAAGAAAAAAACCAAACACATCAATTCTTCAACATCAGATTTTCCTCAGTGATTGGTAACAAAAAGAACCCCCCCCTTGTACAGAACTATAGAAATTTTGGGATAGACAGAGGGAAAAAAAAGTATAAAGACTCAATTCCTGTCTGAACAGGCAAACCGTGGGATGCAGCCAGAGTATTCCATATGCAATTGATGTGTGATGACTCACACAAAATTACACTGGATTTTTCATGAACATCAGTTAGGCTTAGAAGAGCTCTGTTCAGCTCTAGATATCCTTGATGACATCCTCAAGCTCTTCTTTTGTGTACATGTGAAAGGTCTTGCCGGGCTCTACTGTGGCAAGCTGCAGGCAGAGAGAAGGAAATTCTCAGACCTTCAAATACTTTTAAATTAAATTATATTTCACATGACCAACACCATGTGAGGTGAAGTGCTTGTGCATTACCTCAATGTTAGTGGCATTGAGTTTCTCCTCCATCACTTGTTTCAGAATAGTGAGAGAAGACTTGATGGCATCTTTTAACGTCATGGACTGAAAAAGATAAAGAGATATTTCATGAATGTTTAGCGGAAGAAAGAAGCAACAAGTATAGTGTGAATTTTTTTTCCCAAAGCAATTAGATTTATGGAGAAGTCTTTTGGACACCGGCCACTGCTTATTAGATTGCAGGGTCACATGGGTGAGTCTGGTGACTAAAGTTACACTAGTAGAGGCATGACATACTGGAATAGGAAGATGGGTGGGGTGGATTTAAAAAGAGACTCTTATTTCCTGAGCACGTGGCTCAATTTGCTGCTATAGGATTCTCTCAGGAGGAACACTTTTCTCTGTGAGAATATCATCTTGAAATAACCTGGCTGTGGAATTATGGATCAGATGGCTGAGTTAGAGCTTAGAATTGTGTTATATACACATGGACATGAGGAGATGATTTTGCATTACAGAAAAAGTGTCATATATAATATAAAATAATATAGGTTTTCAGTTATTAACTGAATTATTTGACCCTGAATTGCCGATATTTGCCTTTAAAATTAAATTATACAACTTATGATGCAAAAATGGTTGCTAGGCTAGTGCGATTTGTTTTTAACAGTATTTACTTAATATCAAATTAGACTTCACGAAGATGTTCTAGATAAAAGAAACTAATAATAATGCTACTTTTGAAAGTTTCTGCAGGCTCAAGGGATGTTGAGCTTTGCATTCAACTTGAGCATCAAAACTGGGCTATCAGATTACCATTTCATTATTAATTTTACCATAAAACCTTAAAAAGTAAATGGAGATGAAGAGGAGAGAGTGGGTAAATGTACCTTGTGGTAAACCTCCTGCAGAGAGCTCTGAGCACCTTCAGATGCTGAGCCAATAGCCCTGGCATCACACTGGACAAAAGTGCCAGAAGGATCCATGTGGTATCTGTATTAAAAAAAAAATAATAAAAAAAAAATAATAATAAAATAAAATAAAATTTGTGGTGTGATTTACATACTTTACAAACCAAACAACTCTGTACGAGTGCCTAATAAAGAAAAACCCAGGTGTTCAAAACTTCTCAGAACTTTTTGGATCTTGGAAAATTTTGAATTGTTATGGAATATTAATAATATATTAATATATATTAATAATTATAATGCTTTTTTAACTAATAATAAAAATAATAATTGTATTATTATCATTATTATTAAAAAAAGAACACTGCTGCAATACACTGAAAGCTTGTGTAGGCTCAATGGATGTTGAGCTGTGCATTCAACTTGAGCATCAAAACCTCTTTATTGTAATTATAATTAGGGGTTCAAGCACGTAGTGCTGAAACCCTATTGTAATTGTAAGGATTTTATTATTTTTCTTATGCCTTAAAACTGATCGGGCAGCCCAAACCGTAAGGCCGAGAGACTTGAAACTTTGTCAGATGGTAGTAGTCTTGCTCGCTACTCAGATACCCGGACTTGTCCAAATCGGTCAATAGGTGGCGCTACAGCGATCAAAAACGAAAAATCGCTAATAAATCCTAGACTGTTTGTCCCAGTCTCAAGTGTCTTATATCATAGGAATCCTCGGCTCAAGACTGACAAAATGAACCATTAAATGTTCTGTGGAGTTGCAATATCAAAAGTTATCAAAAAAAAGTTGAAATTTCGATTCACAGTCGCTAAGAGGCGCCAAAACGTTTGAAACGTTGAACTTTTACTAAAATGGCTATAACTCAAAAACGAAATGAGAGATTTGCACCAAACTTGGTACACGTGCAGGGGCTCAATCTTTGGTCATGATAAAAAAAAAATCGTGTCGATTGGACACTAGGTGGCACTATAACTTGAAAAAACATGAAAACAGCTGTAACTATGCAACCGTTAGTCCGATCGACTTGAAATTTGGCATGCAGTGTCTTGGTCTAAGGGGGCATGATAGTCTATGAGGACATTGGCGCATCTCAAAAAACATGGCCGCCATCGGCCAATGAAGTTTGAGCACCAATTAGACAAGGTTAGCGGAGGCCGATCGGAACGAAATTCGGTGGGCATATTCGAGGTCTGTAAGAATTTTGAAAGAAATCGTCCATAGTTGGCGCTAACGAGTTTTTATGCCTCAGTAATCATGTGGTGTTTCACAGATCCACATATATGCATGTCATTAGATAGATCTTCACATGCTGAACAACTTTGCCTCAAGAACCAATGCTGTCAATCAAATCGTTCATTAATTATTCGCAAATGTGTGAAAAACCTACTTTTGCGAACTGGTCCTAGGTTTTTCGCCCGATCGGAAAAAAAAACAATGCAGGACAATTCTCTGGACTCTCTAGATCAATAATTATCAAAAAAACGTTGAATTTTACCCTTTGGGTCGTTATAACAGGGTCATTTAGAAAGTGGGCGTGGCTAAATATACCCAAAAGCCTATAAAGTCTAAACAAAAGCACAGAACTTCACAAAAATAGGTGAGCACATGCAGCATATGACTCTAAAGAAGCATGGCAATTTTTATGGGGATCGGACCATAGGTGGCGCTATAACTGTTAAAAACCTTTAAAAAAACATATGTGATGAAAATCTGTATAACTTTGGGTGTGGTTGACTTATTTTCATGGGAGTCAGGTGCTTAGACTCCTGAAACCTTGCCGAGTCCAACAATACCAGACTTGCCAGGTTTCGGCTTATGGTTTGTGCAACGTTGTGATTTAGTGCTTAAAAAAAAACTTTTGCGAATATCTTTGAAGCCGTTAGTCCGATCGAGACGAAACCAGAGTAGGAAACACGAAACCAGCATAGGAAATACGAAACCTAAGCTGATTAACTAAACGTAAGAGCCCAAATGTCAAAATTTTGATAGGAAGTGGCAAAAAAATCCAATCAAAGACATTCTTGGGTCATTTTTTATGCTCTCATATATATATATATATATAAGTATCTATAACTTTAAAACGAAATGAGATATTTTCACTAAAATTAGCACGCATATGTATGGGGACACCCAAAAAAAAGTGGTGGAGATCGGGCATTAGGTGGCGCTACAACTGTCAAAAAACCTTTAAAAACCATGTTTTTCCTTACTAAAATTGCCTCTATTGCCTGTAAATGGTCTTTTCCATCCATGATCTAAGTGTTAACATGCTTGCTAAATAAAATATAATACCTTTTTATGTTCTTAAAGGCCTTAAATGCTTGAACCCCGGTAAATTCTGCTTGCAGCTTTAATTATAATAATTATAATGTTTTTGATACTGATTTATTGTAGAACTGCACAATGCAAGGGGGAAAAAAAAAAATCGAATTCTGTTTATGAAGATAACCATTGTGATTGCAAATTAAAATGCAATAAAACTCCGCCAAAGAACTGCACAATGTGGCCAAAAATAAAAAAATTCTGTGATTATATCAGTATAACTAATAACTATTATTATTACTGTTATAAAAGAACAGTGCCATGATTCACTCTGAAATATGCAGCACATATACTTAAATAATTAAATCACAGCTTGAAAACTGCACTAAGCCATATTGCAATTTCTGCTTTATTCCAATTATTCATATATCCCTCATTTCTTGGAATGTCCAAGCAGGGTAAAACAATGAAAAATAAAACAAACCAGTGCAATTTGTATAAATGTGTTTTTTAATATCTACTGAAACAAACTACTGCACATTTACCCAGCTAAATATACTAAAAGCAAAAAGAGTACTTACAGCTGAGGTCCTTTCTCATCCACACCTCCGAAAAGCAGAGCGACCCCAAAAGGACGACTCTAAAGTAAAAAAAGAGGAACATTTGTATTTAAACCACAATCAGAGACTACCATCCTCAGTGAACTGAAAACAAGTGCAATAAAATTGAAGCCAGATGGCTCTTACCATAGCGCCAGGGTCAGCGTCCTCCTCTCCAAACTGCAGAGCGAGGTTAGACACGGCCTGCGTTACGCTCTCCACTGTCATTGTCTCATTGTAGGTAAACCAATGGTTCTGCAAAAACACTAGAATGCTTACAATATAATCCTTTGCATTTGGAGTAAAAACTTTCTGCCACCTTGTTACGTTCTATGCATTTGTTTTTCTTTTTCCCTCTCTCTCTCACTATGTCTCCTCCACTCGCTATCTCAGGTTCACTGTGAGAAGCCGTGTCAGCTGTCAATCATCTTTAGGGCAGTTCTTCTGCGTCCAATCCGCACTGGTTTAAAAGCCTTCCAGCGTGCATTGTTTGGCAGCAGTGTGTGTGTTCAGTGTCTTGAGTTGTGTAACTTGTATCAGTTGTTTATTGAATCCCATTTGTGTCTGTGTAGTCTAACCCTTCGTTACTTTAATATTTGTGCTTGAAATGCTTCTGAGTTTATGGTTTTTTCTTGGGTAAAAGAGAACAGGTAAGCAGATCGCACGATGTACACTGTGCCCGTAGTAATGTCAAGTGTTAGAAACACTAGGTAAGAAGTGTGCGCCACACCTTGTATTTTTGTTCTTAGCTAGAGTAGGATTTTAGGGCGCCGAATACGCAGAAGAATTCAGTTTATTTTTCACATTTTTCTTTTGTTAGGTTAGGGTTAGCTAGGGTAGGCTATTTGTATTTTCTTTTGTGTCATCTTATGCATTGTACATAGCTCACTCACTGTATTTAGTGATTCGGCTTTGTGTAATAAATTATCAAGTTTTCAACGCTGATAGTAGCCTATTCATTATTCTTTCTACTTTTTCCAATTTACCAGCGGTAGTGTGAGATCTAAATGTTACGTTCCATCTCCTAGACCTTTAAAAATCGCAACACACCTATACACAATTATTACTGAATGAGGCTTTGGTGACAATACAGATTATGAAGAAACTTTCACTGACCTGTGTTTCCACTCTTGCTTTGTCGATAAGCGTTTTTGCATCAGCTATTAAGCCACTCATGGCACAGCCTGTATTGAGAAATGAACATGATCATTCAATACTAGCTTTATTACCATTATCCTCACCGAGAATATGTAATATAATGTGTTATGTGCATATAGAGTTTGTCTTACCAATATGAGTGTCGATCTCTACAATCTTTTCAATGCTGCTGGGCTCCATCAGAGGAGAGGTTATTCTCTTCTCCACAGCGAGACACACTCCCTCCGATGTCTGGATGCCAATGGCTGTGGACCCCAACTGTAAAGTTGCACAAAGCAAAACAAATCAGCGCCGACATTCATGAGAAAAGCTGAAAAAGACACAATATCTTGGTAATAAGATGTATAACATATCATATTACAAGTATTACACATCATATTATTGAATATACTGAAAATATTTACTTTAATGGCTTCAATAGCATATTCTACTTGAAAAAGCCTTCCCTCTGGTGAGAAAGTGTTTACTCCTCTGAGGATGGAGAAAAAAAAAAGTTAATATGATACAGTAAGTGTATTCAAATATGTATTTACAATACCTTTCATACACTGTAATGAACTGTAGAGTTAATGCAGTTATTATATCGGCAAAACTGAAAGTGAAAGTTTCAAGACAAGACGGTGACATTACACGCTTTGAAGAGATGTGTGTAAACATATACATTATATATATATATATATTATATATAGCAGGCACTGACACCACAAGAATGAAACACAAATGATGGAAAGTCATTCAAAGCAGTAAAATCATAAAGTATAGATAAAGGTCATTCTTCATCTTACCTGTCATATTCGGATCTTGTCAGGAACATTTTGAAATGCAAATCTATAAAAGTCAATACGAAAATGTTAAAACAGACCTGTATTTTCTAACTTTAACTGAAGTGAGTTAGCGCAAAACAGCTCGCTTTGTTAGCGGCGGGATGTTGGCATTGGAGTTCATAACCAATCAGACACCGGCATCCCTTCCACTGATTGGACGATTTTAAGATGAAAGGCGGGACTAAGAGTCAACTATCTATTTGATTGGACGAACTACTATTCACTCAATGACAAGGCATGTTTCATTTCAACCAAGTCATTTATATGTTGTGAGCTCTTTAGAAATACTCCCAGCGTATTTATTTTCATCTGTGCACTTTTAAAAACCCTCAGAGACCTCAATAAGCAGTTTGCTCATACGTTTTTTTTATACATTTCGTTATTTATTTTGATAAAACCATGTGAGAACACATACACATGAGCATCTGCCGTTAGCTAACCGGTTTACTACTAAATAAATAACACATGAGCCGTTTAAAACAACTTTATACAATATGCTCTGTTGTTTCAAATGCTTTTGTCTGCTGAGCTGCAATTTGCTGCAGTAAACCACAACAACAAATGTATGTGATGAATTTCTTACCTTCTGCAGTACAGGGTGAGTTTGCTAGTTTCAACAGTGCAGGAAGTGTTTATACATAATCGCCCGACAAAAACATTTCGGACCAACTTAGGTTCCTACCCTATTGAGTCCATCATAGAAGTCTTTAGCACACTGGCTGTGAGTGGTCGTAATACATTATTGTTCCGTATGACGACGATATATATAAAAAATCGAAACAACATAATTATTTACAAATAAAAGACACCAAAATATATAAGCAAATTATAACGTAAATGAAATTAAAATTTTTCTCATGTAACATTTTTAAGTCCAAATACAATATTGCCAACATTGTTACTAATGCTGGTACCTATTAAATATATTTAATAAAAATATTTGTGATTTCTTTTAATATAAAATGAGTAATTTTAGCCCATAATTATAACATTATACCCATCATTTAAAACATTTAAGAGGCCTAAAATTCAGATAATCATATTTTTGTTTTTGTTTAGGCTATTAATTAGAGAACATGATCAATTTAAACAATGTTTATTGTAAAAACACATAACAAAGGTCACGCAAACCTTGTTATAATAAACTTGCTTAATGAAATAATCTTTTCATAAAGATTTATTTTTTTAATATTTGTAATATTTATTAACTATTTTATAAAAGCAATTAGATTAATGAAACAAAGGAATTATTCATTTCCACTAATAAAATCACAATCTTTTGTTTATTTAGGCCTATTTTGTGCATATTTCTGGAGGGATCTGGCAACACTGCAGTGCATTTACGCGTGTGTGTCACTTTAAGAGAAAGTTGAAATCACGTGTTTCACTGTAGAAAGTTTGACAAGTTGGTCGACACAAGTCCTCTATTTTTTCCCGCTATCGAAAAGCTTGAACGTCATTGTCTTGTGTCCTCTTTTTCTGTTAATAACGAAATCGGAAACTATCCTGGAGTCGAAGTCTTTTCTATTAGCGTCAATATAAAAATACACCCACAACATGGAAATCCTGCAGGTAATAAACTAACAGCAGTTTGGTGGTCTTCGTCTTTTCCGCTCAGGAAAATCGATTGAAGGATTTCGTCTTTATTTTCTCCACTTACAGAAAGTCATGTCGGGTTTTAGTCTGGATTTGGGACCTGTGAAAGAGCCACTGGGATTTATCCGAATCCTGGAATGGGTGAGTTCCTGCGATCATTCAACAGATCCAAATGTCACATTGTATCTTTTTGATGGAACGTTCATTATGACAAATGATACATTGTTGCAAATGTTTTTAAACGCTGTATCATTCGATCATATCCATGTACCTTCACAAGATGAAACAAGTTCGTTTCGGTCACATATGGTGCTGTTGTTTTGTCAATAAGGGGCAACACCCATGTCAAAGTAATGTCAACTGGACCAAAACTCGTACATTATCCATTATTAAGGTCATCTATACATATACACATCTGTACATGTGTCATCTGATAGGGATTGTGCTATAGAAATTTTCTCAAGCATACAAATGCATGCAAATTTATACAAGTCCTGCCTTGCACACGGTCTCGTGAGAAGTGAATGGTGTTTGCATTGCCAACTGTAGAAGCAACCAAGACAGCCCTGTTTGCCACATGCGCATTAAGAGGCTCCTATGGTGGACTTTAGACTAATACCACATATACCTCTGCAAACAATGGAAAATCTAGGCTATAAAACACGCCTACCTGCAGGGTTCTCTGACTGATGTGGGTAACTAGGCCTCGACTTGCTCTCTGGAGGTCATTAACCTACTAAGAAATCAGGCTGGATATGAAATTAACTTTTTGATTCAGTCTGATCTGGTTTACGTGCTATACAATTAAGTTTTGATGATCTGGAAAAGATTTATAATAGATTCTAGAATGTTGAAGCTTCCTTCGGAAGGGCATCTCATCTACTGTTGCATGGCTTGTGAGCTAAATATATTTTTGTTTGTCCTCAATTTAGTTGTAGACTAGACTGAAATTCAATCCAGTTGGTCTGGTATAGTTTAGAAGTCCGGAAGTAGAAGCTAACTGCCACAAATTTTAGTGTTGACATATGACACTATACCTGCATAAACACTGACGTATATATCCGACAGCACTGAAAGCAGCCAAGATCATTTTTAGAAGTGATGTTGTATGTACAGAAAAGAATCCCAGCTGCTGTTGCTGAAATGGCATGTAGTTTAGATATTCACTAACAGGACTGGTATCTAATTGACCAGACCATGAAGTTACATTAATCCTACGGAAGTAAGTTGCAGTAGTCTTTCCTTCCTTATTTATATATCTGTATCAAAGTAAAACAGCTTCTTGAACAAGAAAAATTGTGGGGCGGGACTTGATTTTGTCCAATGAGAATTGATTTGATCGTTGAATGGTTGTGGGTTGCTATTGGACGATCTCATGTGAGTGACAGGTTGTCCCGCCCTCACGCATGTAAACAAGTCTTCAGAGAAGAGAGTAGTGATGGGAAGTTCGATTCTTTTCTGCAAACTGGACAGTTCGTTTCAATGAACCGGTTAAAAAAAAAACAATTTAACGGTTTGTTTACATTATCATGCAATGATGTCACATATGCTGTTATTGAATCACCCAATAATAATATGAAACTCAGATGTTTTACATCTATAGTGAATAAACTAGTCATAATCAACTCACCTTTTCACATAAACCATAAAAAACAACTTTTATTTCAGCCCCTGATTCAAGTCAGCTGCTCAGTTTAGGCTTGCTTGTATCAGCAGCTCATCGGTTCTTCATGGACATGTCCGAGTCCGAACTGTTTCCTCGGTTTAGCGAGAACTGTTGTAACCATTAACCGACTCTTGAACTGCTATCAGTATATTGCTGTTGACCTGAGAACTACTGCCATTGGATCACTGTTATATTTCTATATTTTCACTGTTATAACATATTATTATATGTTTTATTTGTTGTACACTTTATGGTTTTCAGCAAAAGACATCAGACATGTTTTGCCATGTTTATGAAACCCTCGGCAGACAGTACTCATCATGTCGGACATATTCTGTACTGTTCTCAGTTCAGTGGACTAACTGAAATGCTGAATGAGCTGGCAAATAAAGGCATTGTAGGATCATATACTCCTGGATAGTGACCTGACGTGTGTAGCCAAGTATGGTGTCCCATACTCGGAATTTGTGCTCTGCATTTCACCCATCCGAGTGCACACACACAGCAGGAAGTATTGAACACACACACACCCGGAGCAGTGGGCAGCCATTTTATGCTGCGGCGCCTGGGGAGCAATTGGGGGTTAGGTGCCTTGCTCAAGGGCACCTCAGTTGTGGGTAATGAGAGTGGAGGAGAGCGTTGTTCATTCACTCCCTCCACCTACATTTCCTGCCAGCACTGAGACTCAAACCCGCGACCTTCGGGTTATAGTCCAACTCTTTAACCATTAGGCCGTGTGTCCACCAGAGCGTTTTTATCCAGCTGAAAACACCTGCACTTCGGCAGTGCAGCATTTTTTTTTTTTTTCAATCAAGACGCTTTGTTTGCTATGATACGGAATATCCTCGGAAGTGTTACTAGTATCTCATTTCACAGAAACAGTTTGTTTCTGTACTATTTACAAATGTCGATACAATGTGAAATATTTGTTCTGGCTCTTGTTTTAAATAATTCGTTCCGTTATTATGCTTCTTGTTGTCATCTGTTGATGGTGTACAAGCAGAATGTGGCGGTTGGTCGGCGTTGTATTTGTCCCGCCCCTCCTCCACTGTGATTGGACGTACAAAGTGACAGTGATGAGCGCTGCATTTTACCCAAAGTTGAACATTCTTCAACTCTCAGCGACTGGTAAAAAACGCTGAGCGTTCAGCGCTTCACCATGAAATAGGTGCTCAGTGCCTCGTTACGTCCCATTTTAAAAACATGGCGCTCCCATTGAAAACAATTGGAAAAATATGCTAGCCTCGGAAAAAACGCTTTGGTGGCCTTAGGCCACAACTGCCCCCGTACATAACATACCTGTATGGGGTATGTTTCGAGACGGAGTGAGTGTCAGACATGTCTAAAAGTGAGTTTTGATTGAGTAACTTCTGTGCTGACTCAAATCACAAACTGTTTCAGACGGATCAGTCCTAAAAGAACTGGTCCAAAAGAACGATTCGTTTGCAAACTGGACATCACTAGAAGAGAATATATTTTGGTGCAAGAGGGAGAGGAAATTATTTTGATTTAAAGATTACAAGGGCACATGAATAAAAAAAAAAAAAAAAGATGTGCACGGATAAATCATTTATAACAAATACTGCAAGAATTGTCGATTTTGATTTCATGGTGACTTTAAATGATGTCTAGGCCTTTGTTTTTTGTTTTCTTCTCTCACCTGGCAGGTCTACTTCTTTCACTTTTGCCAGACCCTTTGTAAACATTTGCACTTTGCACACAATTTTGCCTTGTCTTTGCAAGTCATTATAATTGCGAACATGCAAGGTGGTAGACAAAAGTAAACGTGCAATTTTACACAATAGTGTGCTGTTTTGGATCCTTTGTAAGGGGAAGTGATGGAATTTCAGCAACTTAATCCAGGCACTGTTTACAAGTGGGGACTCCTTTCATCATAGGCACATTTGAAAAAATCCCAGAAAACGAAAACCCATGATGCAACATAATTTGAGTGCATAAGGTGTAAATTAAGCTGTTATCTTTTTAGGTTAGAGATTACATTTGAAGATCAAGACACGCTGAATAGGAAGTAGGAAATACACCTTCTTTAAGGTGTAACCGGTCTGGCGTTATAGTTGCGTAAAAGTGCTTGCATGTGGAGACGGATATGGCTTATATGCATTCATAAGCATTTTTCCTAGAGAATGTCCTGAATTGCAAAAAAAACGAAGGAAATGGGCGGTTTGACAAATTATTTACTTGTAAAGCAAGAATGTCAGCCACTCCCTAAATCAGCATGTGTCCACAGTGATGTTTTTCCTTTTAACAACCACAACCCAGATCTCCCAGTAATAATACAGCAGTGGAGATGAAGTATTGGTCGCTAACAGGTAAATCGACCTCTGATCATGTTGACAGTGGTGGCAGGGACGGTTCATTCACACAAAGGCACTCTTTAATAATCACTTGCTGTGTGTAGGTGTGCATTCCAGCGTGAACGTGACATCGGCCCACCATGTGGTTCTGTTTGGTGCCAGGCACCCTTAGCTAGCTTGCTGTGCTTCTCTGTGCCAAGCACCTGCACCGCATGCTGGCCAGGAATGAAGCCAATGTCTTGGTGGGGTGAAGATCACACACCCACTCTTTAGAATGCGGAGTGATTTTCATGGCAGCAAAAATAGGGCTATTTTTAGAATCATTTTAGGGTGCAATACAGACTAACATGTCTCAGAGGATCAGATATCTGGTTTAATGAAAGAAGAAAACAATCTAGACTCTGTTGGAAAATATACTGTTAAGTCTGTTTGAATATCTTGATTAATTTTAAATTTTTTATGTGTATATATTTACACACACACACACACACATATTATATATATATATATATATATATATGTATATGTATGTCTGTGTACTTCTGTATATGTACAGATAGTTATGACATTTTTTCTGTGAATTATATAAAAGCTGTCAAGAAATGTCTGTCATATTTCAAAAATGTAATTGTAAAATTAAATATTTTTATATATATTTTTTTGTGTTTATAATAATTATATAAAATATTTTTAATTTAAGAAATTATATAAAATATATTAATTTACATAAAATACATTTTCTTAAAGAAAATTAAGCCTGTTTTAGGACTATTATTGTAACGAAGCGAGACTCAGGCGGGGATCCATTTGCTAGCTTTATTATAAAAGAACGTGGTCGTACAGGCAGGGTCAAAGCAGGGGCAAACAGGAACAGCAGGGACAGGCAGAATCGTAGTCAGGATACAGGCAATAGTCAGGGCAGGCAGAAAACACTCACAGAACAGTATACCAGGCAAGGATCAAAGGTAGGCAGCAACGGGTCGATAATGGGTAACAGACAGGATCGGAAACAAACAGGCAGACAGGAAATAAACGCTCAGAATTGCAACAAGGGTTAACAAGACTTCGCAATGAGGTGGTGTGTGTGTGAGTCTTTTATAGTCCAGGTAATGATCTGCAGGTGTGTGTGGCAATTGGTGATTGGAGTGGAGTGTGCATGTGATTGGAAGGGAGGATTGTGGGAAATGGAGTCCAGGAACTGACAGGAACAGACGGTGATCGTGACAATTATAATACTTTGCACTGTGACATTATTTTCATGAATAATTCATTTTTGCACATCCCCAACATTATTATTATTGGTATTATTTATATACTATATAGTATTTTTTTTTTTTAAATAAATACTTTAGTGGCATATAATGAGCTTTTATTTTTATATTTTCAGTTTTCATTTTAATTTAAGTGTTTGTAATTTTGCTAAGTGTTTTTGTCATTTATTAGTTTGTGTTTTTTATTTATCACTTTAGCTTTATTTTATTTCAGTTTAAGTAATTTTAGCACTTCATCTTCAATTGGAAATGTTGTCTTGGCAACTAACTAAAACAAAATAATGTTTAAATTTAAGTTTTTTTACTATTTTATTTTATTAAAGCTTTATTTAAATTAATAAAAATTACTTTGATTAGTTTTAGTTAACAATAAACAACATTGATGCCCATTTCCCCCATTTTATACATTTTTTTTCCCAAGACTTTTTCATGAGATTCACCCTTTTAAACAGCAGAATTTTGAAAATATAATTCTCTCAAAGGACTTCTGGGACGGAAGTTCTGCATCCCACTATTGTGTTTCCTGTGTAACAGCAACTGCTTCTCTGAAGATCCGTCAATGTTTCTTAAACAGGGGTTCCACAGACACACTTCAGTGATCAGACAGTCCTTGGAATTCTTTAATATGTAGCTGAAATGTAAAAGAAAGGTTGAACTTTAACTGGGTTTGAACATTTGTGTTTCATTTCCACTGACTCAAGCTGCAAGTAGAGCTGTCTTAAAGGGATAATTCACACAAAAATTTAAAGTCTGTCATTTTACCCACAAAAGAGAATCGTTTGAAACGATATGAGGGTGACAGAGGGGGGACTATCGCTTTAAGCATTTTCCCATTAGTTCTTCCCAGTATGTTTAATCCGAGATCCACGGTGTTCTTCCATTTTACAGCATGGCTCTTAAAAGTTTATCTTTTTCATGAAATTGCTTTTTTTTTTTTTTTTTAACAGCAAAACACCTTAGATATATAGGGGGAAAGACTGGCTCATAGAGCACTGAAAAAAATGCCTGCAGAATCTATAAATCGGAGCTGTGCTACTATAGTTATTCTCACAAATGTCTGCAGAAGCCACTTCCTGTGTGGAAGTGGGGTGTTTGTAAAAGGAAAGCAGCGAACCACACGCCAGGAGATGTGTGAGTCAGCGAGGGAAAAAGTGTTGAAGGATCAAACACTCAATCCATTTCACTCTCATTTATCATTTCACATCACTGACAGCTGGCTTAAACTGATGTTGAATTCATGTTTTTGAAGTCTTATTTTTGCATATGTTAAACCCTCACTAATTTGGCTGCATCTATTACTTTTTTGATGTTTCAGAAATTTCTGGAAAATTACAACTTGATTTCTGAAATAAAATAATAAATCAAGATCCTATTCTTGTGGTTGCTAGAGAAGAAATGCTTACACAAAATTGCTGAAAAAAAACCAAACATGTTTATTGTACTACTTGACTCTGAATAAAACATTTTGACTTTTTCAGACTGTAAACTGACCAAGTGTGCATAGTTATAGTCAGTGCTGATATCAGAACCGATGCATGACAACTGTTCTGTTATGATTTTGTGGAAAATGCTACAGAGATGTCTTATTTTTATGATTGTTGTCTTTTTTTTAGGTTTTCACCATTTGTGCCTTTGCCACCACTGGTGGTTATGTTGGATCCACTATGATCACTATTAATTGTCCAACTAAAAGCGACATTACTGCTCATTTTGGATATCCTTTTAGGTAAAACAACCACATTTCTATTACAAATTATTTCAAAATAAAGGTGTCAGTTTTTCAGTGTTAAAATGCCGTCCAGCTGTAAGTCATGCAATGAGTAAGCCATTTGTATTTTGTAGAGGTGCACCGATACTAAATTTCTGTCTATACCAAAAGCCGATTATTCAGAATATCTGCCAATACTGATAGTTTGAATTTCTTAAGGAAAAAAATCCCCCCAAATAATGCTGCAAACTATACAGGGAACCCTCTCATTTGGTACATTACTATAATATTAAAGCTATTATATTCAACTGGTATTTATTTTCAAATATGATAATTACACAAATAAAAACAGAAATGTTTGTATGCAACTCGGCTGCACATAGGTAGTTTTCATAAACACTTGTCTTCATGACAAATTTATTCAAGCATACATGTATAATTAACAGTGAATCAGCTCCTCTTTAGTGTTTTTTTTTTTTAATTTTTTTTTATAGCTAACTAATGAACTGTGAACACTGGATAACTTTCCTGAGGTAAATGCAAAGTTAATTGACATTGTTCACAAGCTGTTTTATTGATGCTCTTAAATGTTTGAAATTTATGATAAAATGGACCGTTAAAAAAGTTGAGGCTTTGTTTCTTATCACAAGTAACAAAGCGCAAAGCTCTTTGCAATTATTCGATGGGGGCGCACTACAAATAATTTTTGGTGTAGGCAGGGTTGCCAGGTTTTCACAATAAAACCCACCCAGTTGCAACTCAGAACTACCCCCAAACTAGCCCAATCATATTTCAGGGTGGTGCCCCCGGGAAAAATTGCGCTCCCGTGGGTAAAATCTGCATTTTTGGCAGGGTTCCCCTGGTAAAATTCGCCTTCCATGTGCTAAATATCATGTTATTTGGGGTTGCTTCAACCCGCAGACATGAAAACAACCCATGGCAACAGTAATAAAGTAGCCCAATTCCCCAGGAAAGCCTCGGATTTGGCAATACTAGGTGTAGGGAAAAATTGTGGACCTAACAACCCTGGCTTGAACTACGGGTGATTCATAGGGTCAAATAGAGCTTGCTTTAACGTCGCTATTTTTTAACTGTTAATGCGTTATTGTCGCGTTAATTTGCCCTAAATTCAACACGAGAACTTTTCTTCACACACAGCATTAGTAGCAGTCTGACACATTTTTCCGCCCCCTTTTGATTGACAATCAAGAAAATAATTGCTTTTATCGGACGATATCAATTATTGGCAGATATATCGGTGCATCTCTGGTATTTTGCTTAACATACACAACATGTTAAACGTGTGACTTTCAATTATCAGGCTCCAAAGTCAGCCATATGAAATTATTCATTGCAATGGGAGCACGAACAAGACCTACCTGCAGGGAGATTTCTCCTCCTCGGCTGAGTTCTTCGTCTCTGTGGGCGTCTTGGGCTTCCTGTATTGTACTTTCACCCTCATCCTGTACTTGGGCTACCAGCATGTTTACAGGGAGTCTAACCGTGGCCCCACCATTGTGAGTCATCAATCAATTAATTTTTTATTTGAAACATTATGAGTGATTGTGAGCGTATGAATGTTTACATCTGTGCAATTATGTCATGAAAATCAGTGGTCTTATTTTGTATTGTATTTTTTTTGTATGTACTTGTCATGAATCAATCAAAAGCAAGACATTAAGAGTTTGTGACTCATGGTTTGGAAAAAATGATCTTTGTGATACAGGATATTTAGTAGGGGTGTGACGAGACAGTTAGATCACGAGACAAGACACGAGGTCACGAGTACGAGACGAGATTTTTACACAGTATTTTTAAGAAATCCTCAATGACGAAATACATGACTAGAAAAATAGTCTGCAGGTGCATTTGATATGTTTTAACTAATCATCTTGTAATGAATGTCATTTCAGTTCTACTTTCTGAGTATGAATTATCATATGCAGTAAAGACAACAATACTCAAGCACTGTTAAAAGTTTTGCCACGAACTCAACTGACTGGCTTCTCTCCTGTATGATTTCATATACGTCTCTTCAGACCTTAGAACTGTACATGAGCTTCTACAACTTTTGACCTCCTAACTGAACTCCTTTACACAAATTGATCATAGAATTAAAAAACAGTATAAATAAAAATAAATAACAGTTTTATCTTAGTCTTATTAAGTGCAGACAATAAGTGCAACATAATCAAAGTTCTTTCTCAATATTCAAAGTGCAAATAGAGACCAAATTTTTCTTCAAGCATGATACAGAGCTGAGAGATGGTTACAACTACACAGCCCAGCCTAAGATAGCTTTCATATTAGGAGATATTTGCATGCATCAGGGAGACGTTTTCAAAAGGCAGGGTATTGAAATCACGTTTGAATGCGCGATTGCATTTTACTTTCGCTTTTGATTTTACGATTGCGCGTACTGTGTGATTAGGGAGCGACGGTGCTGAGCGCGCATTCTACAAGATAAGATGAGCAGGATGGAATTGAAGCGACCGTTATCCAACTGAATTAAATAGTTTTTATTTATATAAAAAGATAAATGACCGTGGAGGCGTAATGTAAATGTAGCGGTGGCATGTTCTATCTGGCACGAGATCTCGTCACACCCTTAATATTTAGTATAATATTAAAATATGTGTAGAGAGGATTTTTGAATTGGTTTGTTTTACAATTTATTAATTTTTGGCCGACCAAATATGCATTTTTAGTAGAAGTGTTATAGTAGGGCAGCCAATATATTACCTGTATGATGCAATTTTAATGGTTGCAAATGAGATGTTTATTTTATTTAAAGTGCCCCTATTATGCTATTTTAAAGGTTCCTAATTTTGTTTTGGAGGTCTCCTACAGTAGTTTTACATGCATCCAAGGTCAAAAAAATTATATACATTGCAGCATCACCTCTTTTCTCGCAAGTGTCTGAAATGGTTTGATTCGTCTCTCTAAACCCCTCCTTTCCAAGAGCCTGCTCTGCTCTGATTGGTCAGATGGTCCAGTCTGTTGTGATTGGTTGACCACTTACAGCGCATGTCAGAAACCAAACGCCCATTATCATATCTGATCATATCCCATGAAAGTTAATATCCGAAAAAGCATAATGGAGGCGCTTTTAGGAATTTTGAGTATGTTTATTTTACATTATTTACTCAAAATTCACTAATAAAAGTTTAACTTCAAAAGTTTAAGTTCGATTAACTTCTGTTAATCGTCCGAGTGTCTGTTATTCACATCTTCTCATGCCATGTGATTTTCTTTCATCTGTTGGACTACTTTTGTGCATTTTTGTCCTTTTGACAGCAACTTTATCAGAATATCATTTTCTCGTACAATGTCCATGAACAAGGATTGCTATTTCAAACTTTCATCTGTCTCCTCCCCAGGATCTGATTGTGACCGGGATCTTTGCGTTCTTGTGGCTGGTGTGCTCCTCAGCTTGGGGAAAAGGTTTAACAGATGTCAAGCATGCTACAAATCCTGAAAAGCTAATCGAGCATTGTCTGCCTGATACATGTGAAGCAAAGAACTTCCCTGCTATGGGCCGTCTCAATGCCTCTGTGGTAAGGACGATTACTACCTGTTAGCTCTGCTCTCATATTTTTTTTATATATATATTTTTTTTTATTAAACCTATTTAAAAGGATAGTTCACTCAGAAATTTAAATTGTCATCACTTACTCACCCTCAAGTTGTTCAAGTTGTTGTGTGGTTAAAGTTTTTGCAACATGTTTTAGAAATCTCAGACCTGTGGGAGAAAAACTTTGTGTGGTTCATTGTGATGACATTGTCCTACTAGTAATTTATTTGTAAGCAGAAATGAGCAGTTGAAGCATTTAATGTATATTTCTTTTCTGTATCTTTTAGCTTTTTGGATTCCTCAACCTGATATTGTGGGCAGGGAACTGCTGGTTCATCTACAAGGAGACTCCGTTTCATAAGCCGGCCAATCCGCCACCCAACGCAGAGGAAGGAGTTTCCACCTCCTAATTAAACAAGATGGCCTCCTTCCTCTCCTTTCCATCCGTTCATTAAGCAGAGGACATCACCGTTTGTTCATGCAAAAGCTTTGTTTCTAGCTCCATGCATTGCAGTTCACTACATTATAAATGCTATAAGCTGAATTCATCATTTCTTTATGGATTTTTTTTTTTTTTTTTTTTTTAAGTGTCTGTTTGATGGCACTGTCAGGTGATAATTTTGTCAAGCAGGTCGTCTAAAGCGAGGCAAAAAATAAACCAAATTTTATTAGATCAGTAGCATTTCTATTACAACTTAAAAGGTAACTTGTGTTCTAGGTAAAAGGGATAGTTCACCCAAAAATGAAAATTCTGTCATCATTTTTTCACCCTCATGTTGTTCCAAACCTGTATGAGTTTCTTTCTTCTGTTGGACTAAAAAGATGTTTTAAAGAATGTAGGTAACCAAACAAACATTGACTTCCATAGTAGGAAAAAAAATACTATGGAAGTCAATGGCTACCATCAATTGTCTGGTTACCAACATTCTTCAAAATATCTTCTTTTGTGTTCATCAGAAGAAAGAAACTCATACAGGTTTGGAACAACATGAGGGTGAGTAAATGATGACAAATTTTTCATTTTTGGGTGAACTGGCCCCTTAAATTGTCTAATTTGGTATAAAGATGACCTGCATTTCAATAACTCTAAGTATCCACTACAGTCAGACCTCTTGAGAAGCAGATGTTGCATTTGAAAGCTCTTATGTGAGCACTTAAACACACTAGCACACTAATATCTAGCTCTAGACATTTAAAGCTTGTCTTTCTCTGTAGTTTTTAAAAACTATTTATTGGTTTAAGTGCCTTTTCATTTACGTTCACAATGTTTTTTTTCACACCCAAAACACTTTTGACAACTAAGTCACCTTACTTTTGTCAGAAAATGACAAACTAAAAATGTTTTCAGCCATAAAGCCTCTGATATTTAGTCTGTAACCTTTATTTTAAGTCTTTGTGTGAATTCTCCGAGTTGACTCTTTTTGAAGTGGTATTTGGTAATAAATTACTACGCCAAAGGCCATTTTTCATTTGCTATCAGGAAAAAAGTTAACTATTCAACACTAGTCATTGTTCAACAGAAAGAAACACTTGTTTCATTGTTTTTCTACTGTTCAGAGTAGTAATGTTGTCATTATTTGTATTTGGCTGTTTGACTTGACACTGTAAATGAAGTGTTTGTATCACATGGGTTGATGTGTATATTTACAGAAAGAACATTTAATTTTGTGCATCTGTGGCATGTTTTACCATCTTATTTTTTACAGAAAAATACATTTGTGGGGGATTGCGTTCAGTTTAATCCTAAAATAGAGAATAATTGTTCAATAGCTGTGATTTGTCTGTGTGCAGCTTATGTTCTGATGAAAATTGATTGGTATTTGTTTCATTTTAAAATGGCAATTTTTTTTTTTTTATTATTATTATATTCTTAAGTAGCTGATTTAATCATAAGATGAAACTTTCCAATTAATATTCACTGCCACGTCTAAAATTTTTAATCCAATTAACTGGTATGTCAACATAGCTAGACTTAAACACATTAAATTATTAATATAAATGATTATAGTTTTGATTTAGAGGGGAAAAAGGTTCAAAGTGCCATCTAAAAAATCTCAAGAGTATTTCCTCACATCACATATTGTCTAATGTTTGTCCTGGAGCAATGCTCAATTTTGGTTGTGACTTTTGGAAAATATAGGCCTACATTTTTGTTGTTGTGTTTTTGTATCTCTATGCTAAGTTCAGAAGGAAAATCTCCACAAAGGCTGTTTGCAGTTTTGGTTAGTATTAAAAGAGGAGAGCTGTAAATAAATATTGGTTCGTGTTTTATTTCCAAAAGGCTGCTGTTTGCTACATAACCACTAGATGGTAGTATTGTAAACGCAATAAATTCATCAAAAAACAAGGCAAAATCACAACACACGTGACACGTGAATGATAAACGCTGATGTTCTCCATGCTTTCATAAATTTGAAGTCATGAATATGGTATTAATACTATTAAAACTAGAATACCAACGATTAAGTAAAGGAAAAAAATATTAGATATTTCTCTGTATTACATAAGAAAATTAAGTCTATTTTAGAACCATTAAGATTTATTTTTGCATTTTGTATGTGCTTAATTGTCACGAAAATGTCACAACACTAACTAAAAACCTATAAAAAGTAAAATATAATTTTTTGATATATTAAGAATGTGAAATATTCAATCTCAGTTTAATAAACTATTTGCATGGCATATCTGTATATTTGTATTACTAAAGGGTTTGAATCATCGTACAGTAAAAATAGTGAAAAAACAAACAATAATGCAAATAAAAAGAACGAATAAAAACTACATGAAAAAAAATCTACAAGTGCGCGCACACGCAGGTTCCCCCTCCGCCAACGGGAACGCGCAATGTGACGTCAGCGCCTTGCCGCGCAGTGATGATGGCGGTGCGTGAACGCGCAGTTAAAGTAATGGCTGCTCTGGAACGGCGGGTGCCTTGTCTCGATGATTTCGTGGGCCAAAGCTGGAGCGTCTGGACGGAAAGAGCCAGCCTGACAGCATCGGAGGGTGAGTGAGTGCTTCGTGGCCGGTATTTCTAAATAAACCATAAAAAAGTCTCAGGGATGTGCTTTATATTTCGTGAAAAAGGCACGGCATCCCGAACCATGTTACCCAAACAAAGAACCTGCCGGGTCCTAGTGCCGGCCGGGTTACGCGCTTGCGCTCTCTCTCTCTGATGAGTGTCGTCATAATAGAACGTGTTCCGTGTTCGTTTTGTCTGGAACTTCAAATGTAACAAACGCACTCAGTTTGAAACCACGAATCTCCTTTTGTCGACTGGCACATTATCACACCAGTTAATAGTGTAGAGCTCATTTGCAGGTAGTTTTTATTTTGGCCCCACCCACAGAAGAGCTTGTGCTTCACAGATGACCAGTTCATGGCACAGATTGCATCTTACATTGAAAATCTTGGGGAATAAAATTTAAACAGCTAGCTAGATCTCATATTATTACTCTCATTAAACACCACAGTATGCATAATTCAGTACATGTCCTTTTTTTCCTCACAGGTTTGACTCAATATAGTGCATTTAGGACTGTAACCATTTATTCTGGACCAAATATAGTCCACCTTTGAAGAACCCATCATATATCTGAATATTGGAGGGGACGTGTTCTTTTCAGTGTTTACCATGGTTACTGCTCTTTGAATTGTTGGGTTTGAAGGTTGGATGTATATAAGCGGCCCATAACCCATATGTGCTGCTAAAGCATTGATTGATAATGCTTCTGTAATGGTCATGTTTTATGTTCCCTCTCTGTACACTTCCTCCAACCATAGGGTCCGATGGAGATGAATACAGCAAGAATGGCAAGAAAACGATGGAAACCATGACACTGAGGAAAGAGGGTAGGCATTCTATAACTTTCTTTTGATTTCATTGGGAGACGGTGGTATTACCATGAATTTAACCCATTTAATGTTGGACTGATGTATAAGCTGATTAATTAGCTGGTATTTGGCTGTTTTGAGATTATCAATATTAACAAAAGTGGTGGTTCTTACTGTCATGTGCCAACATCTATATTCTTTTGTGAAATTCAAGCAAATGTCATATTTTTTCATTCAGTGTCTTTAGTTTCAATTCAACAGCTATTATTGCAATGTTATATAGGGTGAACTCAGGTAAATTACCTAGTTTATACAGTGCAGTTTACCTGCATACAGTTTATCAGCATTATATCAGCCATCAACCACCCTTTTCTTTACATTTTGGCAAAAACCATTAAAATTCTCACATTGGTTGTCCTGTAAACCCATTCTAACATACTGTAATTTCATCCTTGTCATAAAACCCCTAATAATTAACATTTCTTTAATGATTTTTCTAATTACGACAAAGAAAGTAGTGGTCAGCTTATATTTGTTTTCTTTAAACAATGCCAACATGGTAGCTATGTCGATATGCACAATATTTGGCAGATGACACATAATAAATATTGCTGAAATGAAATTAATGCTTATATGAATGTAATGATACACAGCCTCTAACATATCTTATGTGGTTATTAGCAACATGTACCTTCTGTATAATATATATTTCTGTTTTCAGTTTTAACTTAATTGTGCAAGCAGACATTGCTTTTGACCAATGAGATAATCAAATGTCGTAACATTTATAAAAAGGTCCGTTTTCTTTTAAGTAAAACATAATTTCATATTTTTGTGATGATAATGTGAAATGTTTCTGTTCAGTTTAACCTTAAGATGGTCAAATATTGGACGGTCACTAGTATGAACTGCCTTTGCCTGTTTAGTTAACTTGAATCATTCTTTCTGGAGAAAATGTGTGTGTTTAGAAACATTTTCTGTAGTTTCCAGTTTTGGAACAGAGCTAATTTGTCCCTATTGTTTGGTATGCTTCTGCAGATATGTCCATCTTTGGTCATTATCCTGGGCACGATGACTTCTACCTGGTGGTGTGTGGCCACTGCAGTCAGGTGGTGAAGCCTCAGGCGTTCGAAAAGCATTGCGAAAGGAGACACGGCCCTCTGGGTAAGCTCTATGCACACCTTCGCTCCACCCCACCTCCACCTCAACAGCAAAGACCCCGCCATGGACACACCCCGCCCTCCCATGGAACATCCTCTTGGAGTGGCAGGAACCAGAATGTCGTGCCCCTGCGGGCGTCTCCGCAATCTCCCTCCACGCCGCCTCAATTCAGACACTCAAAACCTCCAAAAGATGGAGTTTGGTAAGATTAACAAATCTGATCTTGTTATTTTATGTTTAAGGGATAGTTCACCCAAAAATTAAAATTGTCATCTTTTATGTCATTCCAAACCCGTAAGACTTTTGTTCACCTTCGGAACACAAATGAAGATATTTTTATTGAAATCTTATAGTTTCTGTCTGTCCTTTAAAAGTCTATTCCCCCAAAACTCTGACGTTTATAAAAGAAAAAAAAAAAAAAAGGAAAGGAAAGGAAAAAGTAAAATAAATACATAAGAATCTAGTGGTTTAATCCAAATTTTCTGAAGAGACACGATCACTTTATACAACAAACCATTTTAATTTAGGCTTTTATTCACATACAAACATTGATCAGCGAACACAAACAGAAGCATGCTTGATGCACGAGAACAAACCTCATTGGTTCTTGCGGAAGCTCAAACGTGCTGCGTAACACATGAGAATGAACCTCATTGGTTTTTGCACGTCAAGCAAACACGCTTGAGCTTACATTTACCAAATTTGAATATGCTATATGTTCGTTTGCTGATCAATGTTTAGCTATATGTGAATAAAAGCCTAAATTAAATCTGTTCATCATATAAAGCAATTGTCTCTTCAGAAGATTTTGATTAAACTGCTAGGTTCTTAAGTATTTATTTTACATTCTGTTTTTGATGCGTCAGAGTTTTGGGTGAATAGACTTTCAATGGAGGGACAGAAATCTCTCAGATTTCAGTTAAAATTTGTGTTCCAAAGATAAATGAAAGTCTCATGGATTTGGAACAACATGAGAGTGAGTAAATGATACCTGAATTTTTATTATCAGGTGAACTATCTCTTTAAAAGAGTGTCTGAAGTGTAAGAGTCTGATGAACTGTGGTTATTAGCAACATATACAATACATCATGTATAATTTATAAATGACTATCTTTTCCCCAGGCACTCACCTTCAAACTCGAGTCATTCAGAATCAGCTGTTTTTAAGCAGCCCCCTCCCATCGAACCCACGCGGAGCTCCCCTCCCCCTACTCACAGAGACCCCCCATGGCCACATGGAGGCCCGTCGCCAAATCGGCCTTCCTCAACTGAGAGGCCTCAATCCCAGAGAGGCGAGGCTGCCTCAGCCCCTGTCGCCTCCGGACACCTCCGTGGGCAGAGGACGTACAAGATGGTCTCCAGTAAGTCAATCATAGTAAATCATAGCCATCTCTCCAAATTAGGCTGATATATTATAATTATACAGTTTGCACTTTATAATTAAGTTGCACGATGCATTTTTTTTTTTTTTAATGTGCATCCCACTGACTACTTTAGGTGTACAAAGGCTGCATCTTTTTGTGGTTCCTGACATGCCTGATTATTAATCTATATGTATAAACAGCCCCCAAAGTCACATGATTAGGCAGTAAATCTAAGCATAAAACCAAGCTTTAGCCACAGAATAGTCCTTGAATTTTTATATTTATAACTATAACTATGGCTCTCTTGGCTTCTAAATTTAAGTACCTTCCATGCAGTAATGTATATAGACCAGCTAGTCACAAAACCATGAATTTGACCATAAAATGCTTTTCTCGTTTTTCTGCAGAAAAAGAATGTGACCTCGACAAGCACTGTGGTGTGTTGGACCCCGAGAGAAAGAAAGTTTGTACTCGACTTCTGACCTGCAATGTGAGTTGACCACCACTTCGTCTAACCATATCCTGTTATCAGTGTGCAACGTTTCTTATTCATAGTGAACATATGACATACTGATCTTTATTCAGACAGAAGCAGAATTGTTGCTTTTTACTGCGCTGTAGTAGTAGTGGAAATATATCTTGCCATCAGAGTTTTGAAGCCCTTCACTGGAAGCTGGTTTCAGTGTATAGACAGACAGGAAGTTCAGCCGACATGACTAACAGGAAATGGGGAAGGGATTACAGGAAAAGCCTCTCTTCATTTGTGTAGCACGGCTTCAGGTTTTTGCTAAATCAACAGAAATTATCTGTCTGTAGGCCTAGTCAGTGTAGCTAAAATACAAATAACAATACATAAACCTCTTTTCCTTTTTTTTTTTTTTTTTTTTTTTACTAGATCATTGTAATACATGAGAAATATTTAACAGGAACTTGCATGACCATTTTTGAGTGATGAATGACTATAAAAGTGTATTTGGGTGCTAAAATATGTTTAATGCTCTAATACTCATGAGTTATGAGATGAGGGATTGTGAAGCTATCTATAGGAGTAATAAAAAGCGCATTAAATGGCATAATAAAAAGTGTATTAAAATCACTGAATATTGCAAAGTGCTTGTGAATATTTGAGATATCAGGCATGTTTTTTTTAAGAACTCCGGTACTCAAATAAAGGAAGAATATGTCTTGTTTTACAGCTAAATTATGTTTTTTAAAATCCAGGGCACGGTGCTATGTGAGTGTTATATAAAATGTTTTTTTGGCCATAAATTTATAATAACGCATTGTTTGCATTGTGCAGTCATCAGGGTGAGCGCTTCCTCTAAATTATTTATTCAAACTACACTTTCCCTTAAAGGCTTTCCAGTGCTTAATATTCTACAAAAGCCAAAAAAAACACAATTCCTGATGAAAGCACTTGCGCTCTCATCAGTCCAAACCAGTTAGCATATGTTTTATGAATGAAAGTGTGTTGCAGGGTTTCATTCCAAAAAAAAACATCATCTCTCCTCCAGATTCATTCCATTCATCAGCGCAGGAAGGTGCAAGGCAGAAGTAAAAACTTTGACCAGCTGGTGGCGGAGCTGAAGATGAGTTCGAAGGCTCGTGATCGTGTATCTCAGGCCCCGGAGAGTTCAGCTGCTCCGACTGTAAGCCCAGAACCTCCCAGAGATGCACCTGCACCGCCTCTCTGCCGGAGACCTCTGACCAACAGCCCTGCATTTAGGTTAGAAACATCAGTCAAAAAATCTCTCTCTCTCTATAATATATATATTACTGCTATCAAATTTAACGCGTTAACGCATGCGAATGATTGTTTAACGCTTTAAAAATATTTAACGCAATTAACGTAGCATCTTTTTTTTTTTTTTTTTTTTTTTTTTTTTTTCATCATCCATATTTATGCAAATGCTTTTAAGCCATTAAAGCACAACAAGACATAAAGAGAACAGAGTGGTTCTGGCTAATAATGCTACCTATTAGATTGTGCTACCAACACTGTTTGTATTGTTTTAAGGGTAGGTTTAGTGTAGGGGTTGGTAAGGATGTTAATAAAGCCTCAAACCACATGAATATGATGGTGGTAGCACAATCTGATTTGGGTTTTTTCACCCTCAAATTATGCTGTTTAGTATTTTAATGGGAGGTATTAAAATCTAAGCAGGTAGCGCTCGCGCTTGAACGGACAAAAACACACACAAAAATGCCAAAATTCCCGTTTTGTCAAGTATCCTCGTAAGCACAGTCTTAAATGAGGTAAATAAAGTCTTAAATGAACATAGAGTTGTGAGAAAATAGGATGCAGATCCGCGTCATGTGCGGCAAGTCTTAAAGTGACAGCAGCCTAATAAACTTGCTACAGTCTGCCATTAAATAAAGAAAATCACTCACTGCTCTTAATTTAATAACTTTTGGTAGCTTTAATAAAAAGTAATAAAAAATTAATCTATATTTTAATCTAAATTATGCAGTGGAGACTGAAGTGTTTGATAACTGCTTTGATTCTGGATATTCTGTTAGATCAAATATTTTAAATAGACTGTTTTTGTTGTTTCTATATTAATTTGGAGATTAAATGTTAAATTACAATATAAAAATATATTACACTTTAATGGTAAGTGCGATTGAATGTGATAATTACAGAAATTGATTTTTTTTTTTTTTTTTTTTTTTGATTGACAGCACTTTTTATATATAATATTACTTTTGACAACACTAATAAATATATTATATAATATATTTATTAGTGTTGTCAAAAGTACCAAGTTGATACTGAAATTTTATAAATGATGTTTTGATTCGTAAACACCTCTGATTGGCCATTGTGTTCACATGCTCAACATATGTCTGATTGGCTGCAATGATCAACGCAGGGGAGCATTTGAAAGCACATGGAAGTGTTTGAAAGTGAAAGACCGGTCCGCTGAGAGACGCCTGCTTTCAAACCCTCCCGTGTGTATCTGTGTATGCGCTCGGTGAAGAACGTCATTGACTATTTACAACCTGTTTTTGAAGCGTTGATCATTGTAGCCAATCACAGAGGTATCTGATGAGCGCATGAACACAATGGCCAATCAGAGGTGTTTACGAATCCGCTCAACAGCGCTCAAAGCATCACATTTTTAAAATTTCAGTATCGACTTGATATCGAAGTTTGTACTTTTGACAACACTAATATAATTTATGACTTTTTTATGTGAAATTAAACTGTAAGTGAACTGTTACTGTTAATGTACATTTGTTTGGCGAATAGTTGCATGTAGTTTGCTGGAGTCTTTAAAGACCTTTGCTTCTGTTCATCTGTTCGTGTGGCAGAACACCCACATTGTCTGAAAGCGTGGAGGAGGATAAACCCTATCTGGAGGATGGCAGCACACGACCACACTCTCCTCTCACCCAGGCCCACATCTCAGGTGATGAGAGTGAAGGAGAGGGGAACGATGACCTCGCAGACTGGCACTCGAGTCCATGGCATCCCAAACCAGCCGCGGTACAAACAACTACTTACAGTGTCATCTAGCATTACTATAATTATGTAATAGGCGGGTAATAAGAGTTATAGAAGTAATTAAGGTAAACATCAGTATTATAATGGTTCATAATTAAAGGCTATAAAAGGCTTATTGATTTAAAGAGAGCGTCGTCTGAAGAGAGCAACGAAAGGCTGTAAAGGAAAAGTTGTGCAGAATGCCCTTATATGGAGATGGTTTGGGCGTGTTTTATGCAAATGACTTGAATACTCCAAATTCGCGTATGCACGTGTTGTGAATTAACCAGAGATTTTTCGTGAGAAGTTCTATAATAATCCACGCAATTATTAGTGATTGAGATGCATTGTCTGTGGTCTTTAAATACCAACTTTTTATATAGTCTTTATATTTGAAAGAAAGAGTATTAGTGTTAATGCTTGGCTTTTTCCCCCCATAGCTTTGTTCATTTGGGAGTCATTCTCTGGGTCACGGTGTCTTCACTTTCGATCGACGATTGCACCATCTACGGTCTGCCATGAGTGTCATGGTGGAGAACCACCTCAGCGCACATCTGTGGAAGTAAGAACCTCCCAACTTATATATGCCGTATCATAACAGTATGATTGTGTCATTGTGTCAAACAGTGTGGTCATATTAACAAAAGGCTCAAAAGCAGGCATTGCTGCTGTGGCAATCTCCAAAATCTCACAAAACATGTCACAAACATGTCCAAGTAATACTTCACCCTGATATCAAAAGGAAAAAATAAGGAATAAAATAAAATAAAAATGAAGTCATCATTTACTCACCTTGGCGTTGTTCTAATGCAGTATTCTTTCTTTTTCGGACCACAAAAGGAGATTTTTATTTTTTTATTTTATTTATTTATTTATTTTTAAATATCCCACTCATGCTTGTTCAAAAAATGGCAGTGAATAGCGACCACCATCAATATTCCAAGTGTTCTGGGAGTATACGATAGGGTTTGGTGAAAAACAAACCGAAATTTAATGTATTATTTAATGAAAATCCTGAAAAAAGTATCACCTGAATGTATTTTAGGATTTCTATCTGAAATGTCTTATATAGTTTTTTTGTTAATTGTATAAATGTTATTTTGTTTTCGTCATGAAAATAGCCTTGTTGCTGACAGTTCACTCTGACTTGACCAGAAAAAGCACAGAAGTTTTGAGAAATTGTGAGTTTTGTGAGAAATGAAGATTAATAAATATGACATAAAATACAATCCATGTACTTCCTCCTTTGAGGCGAATATATCCGTCGTGTTCGTCGTAACAAGAAGTTAACACGTTTACAACTGTCATCTGACAACCGGAGTTCCTGTCCTGAGAACTCAGTGTGAAGAAAGTTTCTAGGCGTTGTATTTCATATCGTGTTTTTATTAATCTTGATTTTCACAACTTGTGTGCTTTTTCTGGGCAAGTTGTGAGTGAACTGCGGCACTAATAGAATCTCACGAACTCTCGCCATGCACAGAAGACCAACTGCCAAGGTCAGAATTCTCGTTAAATAATACATTAAATAAATTTCTGTTTGTTTTTCACCAAAGCCTATCGTATACCTCCAGAACACTTGGAATATATAATACGTGTTGCATGGGATCATTCTGTGATATTTTTTTTTGTTTTTTTTCTAAAAGCTTGATGCTGGTCGCTATTCACTGACATTACATGGACGAGAGTGAGTAGGACTTTATTTTATTTTTTTTATTTTTTTTAAATTCTCCTTTTGTGGTCCAAAAAAGAAAGAAGGGCATATGGCATTAGAACAACACCAGAGTGAGTAAATGATGACTTAATTTTCATTTTAGGGTGAACTATCCCTTTAATTTTAATGAAAAGACACAATGTAAATGTTGTTTTTGTCGATTGATTTTGGGTGAAATGTGAGCAGGACTTGTTCTTGACACGTGTCATGAGATTGTGCTCTGAGACTGTTCCAAGATCCACTAAGGTTAATCTCCATTAGTTAAAGCTCTTCAGACCCTAACGAAACCTATTTCTTCTAGACAAAGCTGTGTCTTTACTCCCTGTACTGCATGCGGAAGTGAAATATTCTTCTGATTCCCTCCTGCTTCCTCTCCTACTCACAGAAAAATACCTCAAGCATCCGATCCTCATTCCCAGAGTCCCCCAGCCAAGCCTGCAGCTGTTCCTGCCTCTCCTTCCTCCATTTCCCAGCATTCCAAACAGAAAGCAGGAAGTCACAACCCAACTTCTCTCAAGACTTCCTTCTACTCTTCCCACGGACCAGGCAAGGAGCCAAACCCACAGAGTTCATCCACCAGCAAGGCTTACGGTCAATCCGAGAACTCTGGGGGCGGTCAGTCCACAGCTCCCCCTTCTAAACTCGCTCGAGCTCCTGCTCAATCGGGCCCTGGTCGGCCCAAGAATCCGGTCGGCCGTCCCAGCAAACAGCAGCTGCGTCTCAGGGAAACAGAGCGGACGTCCACGACGGATGCCTCTGCACTGCGCAAACGGAAAGCCTCTTTCCAAGAGTCGGACGCTGTCAGCCCGGACAAGAATTGCATGTCCCAGAACAAGGGGCGGCCCCTCATCAGCAAAACGCCACCGTCAGCCTCTCACGGACAAACTAACGGCTCGCTTTCACCGGGAAGCAAGCCACGTCCCCAGCTCGCACCCTCGGATCCCCACGTGCCCTCCTCGTGGGCCTTTAAGAGGACTCACCCCCCGGCCCACCATTCGGCACCGGACGCTGCCCCGCACAGCCGAGGAGTGGACTCAGGACTGCACGGCAGGGTGGCCAGCTTTGATCACAAGGGTTTGGGGAAGAAACGCAAGAGCAGCGGCTCCTCTCCGCCCTCCAAACCCCACCGGCTGCCCACCTCCCCTCATTCCGGCTTCTATCCCTGGAAAGAAAGCAAAGGGGCGGGACTCTCCATAGGAGGGGAAAAGAAACTCAGCACACAAAAGGTGAGTGCATGTTTAGTTTTGTTAATTTTTAATATTATATTAATATTAATATTCTATTGCCACTGTATCTCTTGAGCTATGCTTAAATCAAATGTATCAATACATTTGTATAAGTAGGCCCAGATTTAAAGGGATAATTCACCCAAAAATGAAGTTTCTGTCATTTAAAACTTTTGTTAATCTTCGAAACACAAATGAAGATCTTTTAAGGAAATATGAGAGATTTCTGTCTCTCCATTGACAGCTACGCAACTGACACGTTATCGCTTCAAAAAGTTCATAAAGAGATCATAAAACTAATATGAATTGAGTGGTTTGGAGTCAGTCGTTTTTTTTGGGTGCCAAATTGTACGGACATAACTTTTGGCCAGGCTGTGGTACAAAGAAATTATGAAGACATGCAAAATTGAGAGAACCAATGAAATATTAATAACTGATTATGCTGCAGTCAGTGTCATTGTTTTGCATAGTAAAATAAACCCGTAGCTGTAGTTTAGCCCTTTTTTGCCAAATAATTTTGTTAAAAACTAGTTCTTTAGTTCTTTAGTTCTAGTTTAGTTCTTCCCTCATAATTAAAATATTTTAAAAAAATCTAAAATATTTTGATCGTTTAATCAAACTTGTAGGGTTATGGTGCAATTCAGTTAATTCCTCTTCCTGTTTTTTCATTAGAACATCATGTACATATTCTGAAGTCTTCCTACTTCCTATTTCATTATGAATAAAAGTGTTGTAATTGTTGAAATCTGTGGATTTCTCATGCAAGAATGCATTATGATAAAAAGTGACATTAAAAATATCTTTCAAATAAATGCTGTTTTTTTTTTTTTACTTTCTATTCATCAAAGGATCCTTAAATGCACAGCACAACTTTTTTCAACATTGAAATGTTTGAGCATCAAATCAGCATATTAGAATGATTTCTGAAGGATTATGTGACACTGAAGACTGGAGTAATGATGCTGAAAATTCACAGGAATAAATTACATTTTAAAATATATTCAAGTATAAAGCAGTTATTTTAAATGTTGTTTTTACTGGCGAGCATAAGAGACTTTTGAACAGCAGTTTTAAATTCAGTTTTACTTGCATATGCAACGTTGCCTTTACGAGGGGCTTGGGTATAATATTAGACACTGATGTTAAATATGGTTTATCGTCATATTAATTGTTTTATGTTGCCTTTTCCTGCAGCCAAAATTGCACCACTGAGAGTGCCAGCCTTACAAGCCACTAAAAGAGCGAGCCCTACGAACTCTACCATATAGAACTATGGACGCAGGACTCCGGATGTTTGACTGACTGTTTGAATTGTGTATGTATGTGTGTGTGCGCATGTTTAGCTACTATGAATGTCTGTCTGTGTGTATGTATGTATGTTGATGTGTATGAAACAAGATGGGGGAGTGAATTTCTCTGTGAATTCAGAAAATACCTCAGAATCTACTGAATAATGCTGCTACGTAAATGTTGTTTATAAAATGGATTAAAATATTCTTTATACTCGGCACTGTCTATTTCACTCGATATCTTGTGTAAAAACTTTAAATGTAATTACACATGAAATCTCACAAATATACACAGCATGCATATATACATGTTACATATTTCAGTCAATGGTTTGTTTAAAAAGCAGACTAATTTATATATATATATATATATATATATATATATATATATATATATATATATATATATATATATATATATATATATATATATATATATATATATATATACACATATAATAATATAATTTATATTATATATATATATATTATAGTTTATATTATTTTATATATATATATATATATATATATATATATAATATATATATTATTTTTATTTATATTATAATATATATATAATATAAATTATATATATCTCTATATATATATATATATATATATATATATATATATATATATATATAATTTGTCCTAAAATGTAATCTGCTTGAATGTGATATTTTTTAATTTAATGTCTATAAATCTATTTAAAAAAAGAAAAAAAGTCTATCCAGTAATCATGAAACGCGGGAAAAATAATGGAAATCCATTGGTCAGAGAGGAGTGGAACCCTGTACGTGAGAGCACCACACCTTTTCTGCCAAGTGTACAAAAATGACAAAAGTTGGTTTTGTCTGTGAAAACGGATCATCGGTCCACCTCTAGATGTCTTCATGCACTGTTTTTTTTTTTTTTCACTTTTAAATGTCTTGCGCATCCATTATACTGGCAAAAGCTTAGCTCATAAATATTAAGTAGATTACTGTTACGTATCATGTATTTTTTGAATATTAAAAAGTCTATGCGGACGTTCCTCGGCTACTGTCCTATGGTGAACGCTCGTCTTATGAATATTAATGTAGTCATGTTCGCGTTGCTTGGTAACCTTCCAATCGCAACTGCATGGCTCCTGAATATTAAGAGAGAATCCTTTACCGTAGTAGGATCCTTATCCAGGAAATGCGTTTCTATTTACTGTCACAACCACCAAACAGGAATAACAGCTTTCCTACCGTGAGTGTATTTTTTAAAACCGAGCGAGTTGAAATGTTAGGCGTTTCGGTTCTAAAAATCCCGGATAAATCTGGATTTGTGAAGCTCAGTGGGAATGACACTTGAGATACATGTTCTGTTGTGTACTTTGGACTTAAATGTAAATATCTGAGTTGCTCAGGAATGCCGCTCGGGATGCGCCCGTCGTCGGATGTGGAGTACAGTGCGGTTGGAGAGGGGCTCGGGATGCGGGACTTCTGGCTCTATGTGTGGCTGCGCAGAGTGTCTGTGGTCGCTGCGCACATCATTTCACTCGGCCTGTTTATTCTCATATCCATACTGTCCAGACCAGGAACAAGTGAGTTATTTCACTTCTTTTGCATATATTTACATCTGCATGTATATATTTGATACATATATGATGCTAGTCTGTGGCAGTACCTAGGTTACATAGATGATAATCATAATACTGAAATTTAAGTGCCATTTACATGGTAGTTAAAAAATACCACGATACATGTCCAAGAATATGGAAGAGCTCTGGTACTTCATATTGTTAAAAAGTTTTCGGAAAACTTTATTTAAAACATTACGTAGCACGCAAAATTCCTGACTGATTAATAATAAACCTACAGAACTTGGTTTAATAATATGTACGAGTATATATATGAATGAAAGTGCCGTGTCATTTCTACACCGAAAGTAGACATTTCCACAACAAACCAAGAAGTACCTTGTTTACCATAGTAGTACTATGTTTTGGAAGCGCACCGTTGTATTTTTATAGTATTATTTGAAATATATTGGCGCGTGAATACAATAATCATTCACTACCATGGTATATCTCAACGTACATTAAAATTATTATGATATTTTTGGACATTTTACAATGTTTTAAAAGATATACCAAATTGTTTTTGATATACCAAATTGGAATACCATGTAAATACCATTGTAGCTATATATGAAAATACAAAAAAGTACCATGTTATTACTGTTTTTTTTTGTTTTTTTGTTTTTTTTACATGTACTATGGTATGGTATGGTAATTCTATAGTAGGAACATGAACTAATGACGTTAAGCATATGTAAGGTTTAGTATTGATTAAAAAAAATTATATGAATATAAAGTATTTCTAAATATCATGCTGTGTTGATTAATTTCAGGTCTCTTCTCTTGGCATCCTGTCTGCATGTCACTTGGGGTACGTTTTTATATATTCAAATACACAAGATATTATACAATTCATTATGTTTTTAGCCATAAGTCTTTTTTTTATAGTCACTCCTGCAGTTTTTAATAATGCAGTGTCTCATTGACGTTCAGCCTCTCAGGGAATGAATAAAATATGTCTTTTGTAAATAATGAATAGAGTGTGGTGAAACACAAAGACAATGGAATTAGCCTCAGCTGCTTTACCATGAGAATCTGGTTACACTGACCTTGATGACAAACATAACACATTCACTTCTGTACTAATAATGAGGTGTGATGACCTGACAGAGGTCATTCTCAGAATCTGACCCACGTACAGTACACCATTTCCACAAAACAGAACTGTTTTCAACATTGATTATAATCAGAAATGTTTCTTGAGCAGCAAATCAGCATATTAGAATGATTTCTAAAGGATCATGTGACACTGAAGACTGGAGTAATGATGCTGAAAATTCAGCTTTGCCATTACAGTATTAAATTACATTTTAAAATATATTCAAATATAAAACAATTATTTAAAATTGTGATAATATTTCACTATATTACTGCTTTTACTGTATTTTTGATCAAACAAATGCAGCATCGATGAGCATAAGAGACTTCTTTCACTTTTGAGTGGTATTGTATATTGGACTCTTTCCAAAAAAGCAGAAAAATTTGTGTTTTACTTGATACACACGTCCTCTTTTCTCTCCCGTCTTAGTTTTGTCTGTGCATGACAGAAGGGATCCTACTTTTCTCCGCTGAGGGCACCCCGTTCTGCTTCAAATCCCGTAAGTGGAAGGTCCGTCTGCACTGGTTCTTTCAGGCCCTGCTGCTGGTGTGTGGCGCTACAGGATTCTGCTTCATGGTGGCCAGTAAGAACATAAAAGAGAATTCGCACTTTACTTCCTGGCACAGCCTGCTGGGACTCACTACGATGGCTGCTACTGTGCTGCAGGCGATATGTGGCGTCGTTCTCCTGTTCCCTAAACTCATCAGCACTTACTCGTTTTCTCGGTGGAGATTGTATCATGCCACCTGTGGCCTGGTGGCCTACCTGCTTGCCACCATCACGGTCATGTCAGCCATGTTTACAGACTGGTTTCAGGCTTCGGTGACAGGCATAATCTGGTATATCTTCCTACTCCTCCCACTTTTTCCTGCCTTAGTGGTGATGAACCAAATCACTAGTGCCTTCCTGCCCAAAAAGAAGATTACTAGTTGAAAACTAAAGCCTCAAATTAAAGCCTTATTTAGGGATCTGGGGCCTCATTTATAAAGTTCCCTAAATGGGAACATACAACAATTTCCTAAATGTTCCTACGAATGTTTTATAAAATGTCCATATGCACAAAAAAGGTTCCTAATTGCATCGCACTTTATAAATCACGCTCATCATCATGGGCAAGTGTGCGTATATATACACATGACAACTCTCTGAATAGATTTAACCAGCATTTATTAATAAGAATGGTATGTACATAGGTTTAGTCTTGGCAGATTAGATCTGCCACGCTGCTGCATGAGTGAAAGCTACTGCTGAAACATGCGCATAAATACGCAGAATAGAATGCAAGCTGCTGCAAGGGAAGTAGGGAGAACCCCCAGATCTAGGCAGGTGGTGCTGGGGAGGGAGGAGGGCTAGGAAAATTCCCATGGCGCGATGCACTGAGTTGAGCCTGTTCGGGACTGAAATAAATAGACAGAATAAACAGGGGTGCGTTTCCCAAAAGCATCTTTAAACAACTATGATCGCAAATTCCGTTGAACTCTGTCAAAGACTATAGAATAACACAAGACACGGCACTCGTATCGTTTTGAATGGGAGAAAGTGCAACACGCAATATGGCGAAATAAGTCCTGCCTTCTAAATAAGAGCCAATCGCCGATTGGTAAAGTCATCATGTCGCTGCAGCAGCCGTTTGAAACTCATTAGCTTGATCCAGCCTGAAAAATACTGTTTTTTTTTTTTGTCATGAATCGAGCGTTTAGGAACAAAATTTATGAGACAGTTGTTGTCAGATTTCATTGGGGATTTCAAATATGAAATTTAATCGATAGCTTGGCGAACAGCTTTGGAGAATTTGATGTTTCCCCATTCAAAGAGATAGGAGCTGCACTTGCATGCCTGAGAGGCGTTTTAAAGATGGCCGCCGAGTGAAATGACTTGTCTTAAAGGGACTTTGACTCTGTTGATAACGACGGAACTTGCGACCATATTTGGCTTTGGGAAACGCATTCCAGATCGATTGGCCAAAGTGGACAGCTTTAAGAGAACCAATCAGCTGCTCGGAAGAGTTTTTATGACTGAACTATATATAAATATAAATACATAACATTTTTTCAGGAAATCATATAATTAATAAATAAATTTCAGTGACGTAATTATCAAAAAAAGTTGCTTATATGTGCATATAATAATATTAATGCGTATTGTGATTGTCTTTTTATATTTACCTCCAACAATGTTGGATTTTTTGGTAACACAATAATGTAATCAAATCCGATTGAATGTGCATTTTATAAATGAGGCCCCTGAGCTTTAGAAACTTTAGAAACAGCATGAAACAAACGTGATGACATTTGATTTAATTTCTTCCATTTTAAAACCACTTTTTGACATTTTAAATGATGCTCACTGACATAGGATTTTTGCCCTGTCCCAAATGGCACACTTTATGTGTACTTGCAGTCTTTTCAGGCCAGTTCACACTGCACCAGCAGACGCCAACCAACGGCAACAGACACTTTGTCGGGTTTTGTTGGATCAGTGTGTTACTCCTGTTGGCATTGGTCGGCGCTTGTTTGTTTGGCAGATTGTGAAATTGTCTGAGAAGTGACGTACTGTAATCTGGTGATTGTCCATCTTTAGAGATACAAGCAGTTGAGATAGGCCCTGCAATCATACTAACAGTATGTGTAGTTTGATTCTACTGGGATAGGAAAACTACAAATATTCATCCAAACCAGTAGGTGTCACTATAAAGTCCAAAACCACTGTTGTATTAAATACGATAGTCTAATAGCATTTTTGCGTCCTTGAAGAGCACTTTCGGTGATCATATGGTCATTCCCACAAAAGTGAGCAACTAAAGGCAGTTAGCGAAGTGCATATAGTTATTTTAATGAATTAAATTAGCTGTTTATAATCATGTGATCCTGCGTGTCCTTGTGATTTGTTTTGACACCTTTATTTACCAGGGATTTTGTAAACCCAAGGACTATGCACTGAAAATATATTTGCATATTTTCAATATTTACAAAAAAAAAAAGAAAAGAAAAAAAGAATGTTTTACCTTCATAATGAGTATGGTGTACTGATGCTCACTTTCTAATTGAATGCTGACTACTGATATTTTTTTCTTGAGGACTTGCTTGAACATTGTAAATTAGTAATTCTATATTTGCATATTTTTCATAATCTAATACAAGCAACTGGTTGTGCTTCACAGAGGACACATTTTTATGTTTTTTCCTATGCACTGCTGAATAGGGAGCCTCATGGCACTGGGAAAATGAACAAAATTGCTGTTTGCATTGCAAGAATATGCTTATTGTATTAATATAAAACTTGCAAATGTTTTAGGTATATCATTGTCATGTTCTTCTCTTATTTCAACCTCATCCTTGTGAGTTTTGCATGATTTTACAGAGCTGTAGTTCAGTTTGTTCATGTTGCAGTAGCTTTTGATTGTGTGCCTTCCTCTGTATGATACTTTCCTGAACAACATGACAGAAAAATTAGTTATTTTGACTTTTTTTTTCTTTGTCTGGACTTGAGATGCAATGAGAACATTTTACTGTACTTCCCAATATTTATTTTTATTATGGCTGACAACAAATATGTTTTGTGTTATTTTAAGAAAACTATGTAAGCTTCAGTCTAAATATAAGCACTAGTAATATCTGCATCCAATGATAATGATAATGACCGATAATGTTATATTGTGCATATTTAGTCTGGACAGTAAAATGAGCACATTAATATGGGCATCTGATGCTTAGTTCAAAGCTTTATTTGTAAAGTCAGTATCAGTTTATGTCTTTTCATTATGTGGCACATAACTAGAGATTATTTGTTCCATCTCTTGTGTTTATATATGCCTGTATTATTTGTGTGCTGCATTTTAACACACACTAGACTAGTATAACTGTTATGTGCAGTGTCATGGACTCAGTTTAATACAGACTGTTTACTGTATTGATTTGACAGTGCAAGTTTTTTATGTAACTGCACAATGTGGTCAGGTTATAAGATTTTAAAGCTACACCTATGAATGTAGAAAACAATGACTCAGGGTTGTCTGTGAATTATTGGCATATGAACTACAAAATAGGAGTATTTTACTCTGTACTGTATGAAATGTATTTGAGGGTTGGCGTGATCGTTCTTATGAACAGTGAATGATTGTTTTTACTCAATGCTTTGTCAATTTCTGTAAAATAAACATTATCAAACAAGCATTATTTACAAAAAGACTTGTCACATGTTTTATCTGCTGATGTCGTACTTATAATATAAATTAATTTTCTATTTACACTTATTATACAAAGTAAATGTTTTCTTTAAATTTTCCCATGATTTATTTAAAATTACATTCATCAGATTTATACACGGATGTAGAAATGAAGTCAGCTTGGTCATTATTTTTAGCAGGAAAGCAAGGCGAGCTATTTATACTTGTAAATAGACACTCTGTAAATGAATAGTAAAGCATTCTGAAACGGTCCAAAGTCTCATTTACCAAAGCCCATCAGAAACACAAACTCATCTCTGAACATGATGCTTGATTGGAGGTAGATACTGTGTTGGAAAACAAATTCAAATGAGTGTTTTCGCTATTAAAATCAGTTTGTGCTTGTCAGAATATGTTCAATAAATAAATAAAGACCCAGAGAACATAGTTCATAATGCAATGCAATGCAATCAAAAAAGATTCAGGCTGTACTGAAGACACAGACGTCATATTGAGCCTATTTTTACCATGGATTTTGCATGCTTGTGTACGTATAGCCTCTTCCAGCAGAGGAAAACAAATCAAATGATCCAGAGACTGTGTTCATTAAAAATCATACATTCTTGCACAAAAACAAAGTCACATGAAGGCTGAAGCCTTTAGTACACTGTGTAAATCAGTGTAAAAAGGAACATCAGCATGCCATCTCAAAGAAAAATCATGGTCATAAACCCATCTGCTTCACTGACCCTCTTCACAGATGAGTGTGACCGTGCCGTTCAGAAGATCTTCCATGCTCACGGCCACGATTCCAGAGCCGCTGGGAGTTTCCTGTTGATCACCTAGAGCGACGAACACCTGCGGTGACCCCTCAATCCGGGATTGGTCGAGGCTAATCACTTGCTCCGCCTCTTGACCGGCTGTATCCTCACACTGAATCACCTGGAATGAGTCAAGAAAACCTCAGTTAAGCCTCTTTTTGTTTGTAGTGAAATATTATTTAAGGCAAGACACTATTTTGGGCTATTTTGCTTCTCTAATTTTCTTCTTTCAGAATAGTGGAAATAAAACATCCAACATACACATTAAGTGTTAATTGCACTTTATCTACTTGCGTCCATTTTAAGAGTTTTTGTCAAAAAATAAATTTAGGTGTGATGTACTATATATATATATATGTATTTATTTATTAAATTATATATTTTTATTATTATAATTAGGAAATTGCTATAAAAGAGTAAATTATAATCCTTTAAACTGTAATTGCACTGCAGATTACATTCAATTTCACTTCCCACAAATAAATGCACATTGTCTAATTTTTGACGGGTCATTGTAGGAGGTTTGGGGCGTCACCGTTTGAGAACTGGAGGCCTGTGTCTGCGCTTCCTCTTGCATGAGCTGCAGGTGCTTGGACAGGAAGTGCTGCTGGAACTCAGGCTCTGAGGGGAAGTGGAGAGAGCAGACCATACAGCTGAACACAGAGCTGGCCTGACTCGACTGTCCGCTGCAGACGTGCTGCTGCAGCTCCTGCTCGCTCGTCAGAGTGCTGTCACAGTTCACACACTTCCACAAGCGCACTTCTAAACAACACACACACACATACACACAATCAATACTAGTACATTGTAACTGTAACAAACTGTAACAGTATCAATGGTTAGTTAATACTAACTTAGTGGTCATTCCTTACCTGTGTGATTGGTTATCTGGTGTTTTAACAGACTATTTCGGTTGCTAAATGTCTTGTCACACTTGTCACACGGCAGCAGAGATTTGATGTGTTTGTTACCCTGGGCAGAGGCGCTCTCAGGGTGGGCAGTGCGATTATGGTACCACAGACCAGAGAGCGTCTGAAACAGACGAAACAGAAACAAAATGGTAACATTTTTGAAGTAAAATGTTTATATATATATATATATATATATATATATATATATATATATATATAAAATTAATTTTTAAATTAAAATTATTATTTTTTTTTTTTAGTAATTAATTATTATTGTTACGGTTGTTAATATTATTTCCATTTAATTCATAATTAATACTATAACAATATTTATACTAGTACATATATATACACACACACACACACATATATATATATACATATATATATAATTATTACTTATTATTTTTATTATATATATATATATATATATATATAATTATATAAAATATAAGTATCAATTATTTAAATTATTTAATTAAAATTTATCAACTATTTAAATTATATATATATGATATTATAATATATATATAATTATTTATTATTATCAAACTATTTGTAATATTTATATAATATAAAATATAAATTTCAATTATTTAAATTATATATATAATATTATAATATATACAAATAAAAAAATTAAATAAAATAATAATTATTTATTATTAAAAACATTTGTAATATTTATATAAATAACAAAAGTCTAAGTAAAAATTATATGATTAATATATGAATATATATTAAAATAATGTATACTTATATTTTATATTATATAAATATTACAAATAATTTTTTAATAATATAATGTTCATCAAATAATCCTGGAAAAAAAATGTATTATAATAATAAGAAATGTAAGAAATGTATTCAGAGGAATAAATTATATTTTAAAATATATTCAAACAGAAAACATTTATTTTAAATTGTAATAATATTTCACGATATTACTGTTTTTACTATATTTTTGATCAAATAATTCTAGCCTCGGTAAGCATAAGAGACTAATGAAAAATAAATGACCCCAAATGTTTGAACAGTTGTGTATATTATATTATATTATATATTTTGCTGAAAAAATGTGTGCTTGTGCTATATTTAAAATAAATGTAAATTGTTGATATTTTGTATTTAATGCAATAGCATTTATATATTTTATGTGCATTTTAAGTGTCAAAATATATTTTTGGGTCACTGTACTTACTTATTTCATGCAAAGCATTGCCTATAAGCAAATTGCACAAAAAGAGAGTAACATGGAAACAACTTTCTATTGGAGAGAAATAATCCTATCATTCTATACTAAGAATCCTACATTCAGCAAATCAAGTTTACTGTTCTTGCCTGATAGGACTTTTTGCACATCTTGCAGCTGTAGGGTTTGTTGCCGTCATGAATGTTCATGTGTTTCTCCAGATTGGCTTCGCTGTTGAAGATCTTGCTGCATTCGGGACACTGGTGCAGCTCTTTCGGATGCACCTCCTGGATGTGCTGTCGGAGCTCGTCCAGAGAAGAGAAACTCACCCGGCATTTCTGGCAGTCATGTGGTTCTGTAATGTCTAAAGGGACAGAAAAGTAGTTTAGCTTGTGTAGAGAGTGAAATATATCATGGGACTCATGTGGAGGTGCTTACTGTGAAAGTTCTGGAGATGGACGGATAGTCCATTGGCTTGTTTGAAGCCTTTCCCGCATTCCCTGCAGACATACGGTTTGTCTCCGGTGTGCGTGCGGACGTGACGCGTCAGTTCGATGGACTGCGCGAATGAGGCTGAGCAGTATTGACAGCAGTACATTTTACCTGCAAATGCAGAATTTGCAGAATGTTGTCATGCTGGTTTCCTCACAAAAGCCTGATATAATAATTAGAGAAGCCATTTAAACCACCCCACCCTCGGCATGCTTCTTCTTGGTGTGGTACGACAGAGCGGCGGCCACAGAAAAGCTCATGTCACAGTGTTTGCAGTGGAAGGGTTTTTCTCCCGTGTGTAGACGCATGTGGTTCTTCAGGGACGAGGTGGCAGCAAACTTCGCCCCACACTCCTCACACGCGTACGGCCTCTCCTCGAAATGTTCGGTGCGTTTATGATACAACAGACCTGAAAGATATAAGAACTGAAATCATAAAACAGTGCCGATGTAAGAGTGATTTGTGTCTAAGGCTCATTTTATATCCAAAAATGTCCTCAGACAAGTGCGATTTTTCTTTTTTATTGTATTTTCAGAGATGGTGATATAGTGTTTTTTTTACAACATTTTCACATTTCATACCAGGGAAATTGAATCATAATACTTGATACCAATTTTTATACTATAGCAAAAACGAATGCGCTAATGAACACGCTTGTTTATTTATTTAATTATTACTACCATAATAATACCAATAATGATATGAATAATAATGCAAATAATATTAGTATTTATTATTATTATTATTATTAAATAAACAAGTGCTTTTATTAGCATATTAGCTTGATGATAATATTAATTAGTTTTATTACACATTTTTATTAGTAAATAAATATTATTTTGAAGATATTATTATTATTTGCAGTTAATTAATAATTAATAATATAACAAAATGTATATTAGTATTTAGTACTAATAGTAATAATTAGTACTTTAATAACAGTATAAAAATAATATAACAACGTTAATAATAATAAATATTATTATTAAATAAACAAGTGTTTTCATTAACATATTAGCTTAATAATATAATTAAATATAATTTTATTAGTAATTTGTATTAGTAATTAATTATTATTGTTGCAGTTGTTGTTGTTGTTATTATTATTTGCATTTAATTCATAAATAATATAACAATATTTATATTAGTATTTTGTTTTATTAACAACAGTTTATTAATGTTGAATAACAACATTATTATTAAATAAACAAGTTTTTCTATTAGAATATTAGCTTGATAATATTATTTTATTATAAATTATTATTAGTAAATAAATATTCTTTTTGTAGTTATTATTATTATTTGCAGTTAATTAATAATTAATAATATACAATTTATATTAGTATTTAGCTTTAACAACAGTAAAGTTACTGTTAACAACAGTATAAAATAATAACATTAATAATATTATTATTTATTAATTAATTTTTAAATTAAAATTATTAAAAATTTCATTTCATAATTAATACTATAACAATATTTATATTAGTATTTTGTTTTAATTACAACAGTTTATTAAAGCTGAATTATTATTATCATTTAATTAGTAATTAATAATATAAACATATTTAAAAATAATTTTTACATTTAATTTTAACAACAATTATCATTATTATTATTGCTGCTGCTGTTATTAAAGTTAAATATAATATAAATTTTATTATAGTACTAATTACAAATTAAGTTAGAATAATAGCTTGTACAAGTACTTTTTACATCATAATCGAGACACTAAATTATTATTTAAAAGAGAAAAGGAATGGGATCAAGACCAAGTTGCAGGCCAGTTTCGAATCTGCATCACCCGTATGAGCACCACAGCTCAACATGTCTGGAGCACATGCATTAACAACCAGTGTTTCAAAGTCTTGAAAACGCTCATCACCCACCTGAAGAGTGTTTGAAGGTCTTGGGGCACATGTCACATGGTACTTCTTCTGTTTTCTTCTTCTTAGCCGGGGGGCCGCCGTGGGCTTCCATGCAGTGCTGGTGAAGGCTCTTGAGCGTTGGAAACGCCATTGAACACTCTGAGCAGCGCTGCTCCTTCCCCGGCGCGAGGGCACAGCCTTTCTTATGCTTTATCAAACGGCACTTAAAGTCAAACGTTTTATTACACCACTCACAGCGGTAAGACACAGGCACAGCCTTCCTTTTGACTTTTGTTTTGGAGTCTTCCCCATCATCATCCTCAGAGTCTGCAGTTGATCCTTCTTGCTCTACCTCAGATTTCGCAGGACAGTCAGAATCTGACAGAGGTCCCTGTTTTCAATATAGACACAAAGTAAAGGTTTGTTACGGTTTAAATGCAATGCCAAACTATCATATCATCACATGGACAGAAACATCTATGTTCTGTGAAGTCCTTCACCAGTATGTTTGAGGTGTTTCATGAGAGTGGTCAGCTGAGGGTTGGCAGACAGCAGCTGGCACAGTGAACTGGCAAACTCTGAGTCACGACTCAAAACTCTCTCGACAGTCTGCTGTACTGACTCCAGCTCACCATCAGCACTCCGACAGCTCTGGAGAAACTAGGACACACAGAAATAATGTTATGTAATGTTATATTTTATTTTATATATTGTATATTTGCTCCTCGGCAGCACACAAAAATCTTTTGGAAATACAAAGCCTGTGAGTAATGTATATATATATACATATATATTTTGTTAAATATATACATGCACACACATATATTATACATATATTATGTAAACACAAACTTATATATATATATATATATATATATATATATATATATATATATATATATATATATACACACAGGTGCTGGTCATATAATTAGAATATCATCAAAAAGTTGATTTATTTCACTAATTCCATTCAAAAAGTGAAACTTGTATATTATACTCATTCATTACACACAGACTGATATATTTCAAATGTTTATTTCTTTTAATTTTGATGATTATAACTGACAACTAAGGAAAATCCCAAATTCAGTATCTCAGAAAATTAGAATATTGTGAAAAGGTTCAATATTGAAGACACCTGGTGCCACACTCTAATCAGCTAATTAACTCAAAACACCTGCAAAGGCCTTTAAATGGTCTCTCAGTCTAGCTCTGTAGGCTACACAATCATGGGGAAGACTGCTGACTTGACAGTTGTCCAAAAGATGACCATTGACACCTTGCACAAGGAGGACAAGACACAAAAGGTCATTGCAAAAGAGGCTGGCTGTTCACAGAGCTCTGTGTCCAAGCACATTAATAGAGAGGCAAAGGGAAGGAAAACATATGGTAGAAAAAAGTGTACAAGCAATAGGGATAACCGCACCCTGGAGAGGATTGTGAAACAAAACCCATTCAAAAATGTGGGGGAGATTCACAAAGAGTGGACTGCAGCTGGAGTCAGTGCTTCAAGAACCACTACGCACAGACGTATGCAAGACATGGGTTTCAACTGTCGCATTCCTTGTGTCAAGCCACTCTTGAACAACAGACAGCGTCAGAAGCATCTCGCCTGGGCTAAAGACAAAAAGGACTGGACTGCTGCTGAGTGGTCCAAAGTTATGTTCTCTGATGAAAGTAAATTTTGAATTTCCTTTGGAAATCAGGGTCCCAGAGTCTGGAGGAAGAGAGGAGAGGCACACAATCCACGTTGCTTGAGGTCCAGTGTAAAGTTTCCACAGTCAGTGATGGTTTGGGGTGCCATGTCATCTGCTGGTGTTGGTCCACTGTGTTTTCTGAGGTCCAAGGTCAACGCAGCCGTATACCAGGAAGTTTTAGAGCACTTCATGCTTCCTGCTGCTGACCAACTTTATGGAGATGCAGATTTCATTTTCCAACAGGACTTGGCACCTACACACAGTGCCAAAGCTACCAGTACCTGGTTTAAGGACCATGGTATCCCTGTTCTTAATTGGCCAGCAAACTCACCTGACCTTAACCCCATAGAAAATCTATGGGGTATTGTGAAGAGGAAGATGCGATATGCCAGACCCAACAATGCAGAAGAGCTGAAGGCCACTATCAGAGCAACCTGGGCTCTTATAACACCTGAGCAGTGCCACAGACTGATCGACTCCATGCCACGCCGCATTGCTGCAGTAATTCAGGCAAAAGGAGCCCCAACTAAGTATTGAGTGCTGTACATGCTCATACTTTTCATGTTCATACTTTTCAGTTGGCCAAGATTTCTAAAAATCCTTTCTTTGTATTGGTCTTAAGTAATATTCTAATTTTCTGAGATACTGAATTTGGGATTTTCCTTAGTTGTCAGTTATAATCATCAAAATTAAAAGAAATAAACATTTGAAATATATCAGTCTGTGTGTAATGAATGAATATAATATACAAGTTTCACTTTTTGAATGGAATTAGTGAAATAAATCAACTTTTTGATGATATTCTAATTATATGACCAGCACCTGTATATACTGCTTGTCCACCATTTAGTATGAGTACGCAGACCATAATTTTAATATATTATTCTCCATTTCTTACCTCAGCAAATCGCTCTGTTCCATGATCCTTTGCGTCCAAACCCTGTTCGAGCAGGGTAGTGTCAGTGACTGTTTCCAGAATAACTGATTTGTGCCGGAAGAGCACATCTATGTCTTTAACTAAAAAAAACAATAAACAAAATAAAAATAATTTTTCCAAATTCACACACATTCAGAGAATAGCAGTTGAACAGTAGTGACCAAAAGCAGCGTGTTGATTTAAAAGCTGTTTGACACTCACTGGTTTGGAGAAGTTTTTGTGCGTCTTGTTTCTCCTTGAGCTCTTGCATGAGGAGCCCCAGCTCTGGACTGTGTGTCTCTGTCCACAGGAGAAGCCTCCATACAGTCACCGCCTGCAGTGAACCGTCCAAAGCTGCAGATATCAGCCTTTCAACCACTTTGCCATCTCCTTTTGGTCCCAGCAGGGCTTCAATACACTGAATGGACACAATTCTGTTAAAAATGGTTCCTTGCATTGAATCCACTACTAAAAAATCATTTTGTAATGCAACACAGGGTACCTTTCTCTCATTTGCAGGCATGTCAGGACCCATTTTAAGGCTCTGTTCGATGAGCTGGAGGTCCAGATTCAGCTTGATGAGTCTGTTCTGATATATTCTCAACAAATCCATCCCACTGCTGTCGTCTGCTGTGTTACCTGAAAAAGTAGCAGTCATCAGAAGGAATATGCTGTATGATGAAACGGATCAGATGTTTTTGCTGTGCGTACCCCTTGCGTCTTTCAGGGCTTCCAGAAGTTGAAGCAGATCAGAGGAGCTTTCCTTCACCTCATTGAGCAGGTTCAGAAATGTTTCTTCACTTATGGCCTTCTCTCTGACTTTACATAACAACCTTTCCACCACTTCCACAGATGATGGAGAACAACAGCACTGAAGCACTGCCTTAAGAAGAACAGACACATACAGTTTGGGGTCAGAAAGGTTTTTTTGGGTTTGTTTGTTTTTTAAGAAATTAAAACTTTTATTCAGTAAGGATGCATTAAACTAATCAAAACTGACAGTAAAGACAATTGATAACATTGATAATAATAGTAAGAAATGTTTCTTGAGCACCAAATCAGCATATTTTAATGACACTGAAGACTGGAGTAATGATGCTGAAAATTCAGCTTTGCATCACAGGAATAAATTACATTTTAAAATATATTCCAGTAATTTAAATTGAAATAATATTTCACCATATTACTGTTTTTACTGTATTTTTAATTAAATAAATGCAGCCTTGGTAAGCATAAGAGATTTCTTTTAAAAAACATAAAAAAAACCTTTACAAACCTGAAACTTTTGAATGTAGTATACTATAACAAATTATAGTATGATTAATGCGTACTGCTGTATTGTTTTATATAACAAACTGTAAGGGATAAATTTACCTCTTTTTCCATATCATTGGTACATCTGTTCACTGCATTGGTCAAAAGCTCTGAGAGGTTGTTAACACTGGAGAGGTGATGAGTTAGTTCTGATACATGGTCTAAAAGCTCACCAGAACACCGAACATCTGTGGATAAACAGATCACAGGACGAGTTGTACAATCACTCAAAGTCAAGCAAATTCTGCCTTAAATATTTAGTCATTTTCGTATCCTATTAATATCCCATGATTCAACACTCCCCACTTTAACTCAGGTGAGTTTACCTTTTGGCTCAGGGCAGCTCTCATTTCCCTGCTCTTCCAGAACTGATCCTGGATCAGGATTTAAACATTTTAGCTGTTCTAACAAAGCAAGGACTGTTTGAGCTGACAGAACTCTCTCAACTTTCACAAGATTTAGCAGCCGCTGGTAAACTTCATTTGCTGGTGGATCTCCTCTGAAGCTCTCCAAAATGACCTGCAGAAGATCAGGGGGCAAATCTGAATCCAATACTACATTTGAATTGTGAAACTGAGTCCTAAATGCTTTAGATCTTCAACATACTGTATGTTAAGAAGTGAATTACTTCACAGGCGGCCAAAGGCTTGTAAAAAACAGTATTATTTTGAGGTATTATTTCAATTTAAAATAACTTTTCTATTGTAATATATTTTAAAATGTAATTTATTCCTGTGATCAAAGCTGAATTTTCAGCATCATTACTCCAGTCTTCAGTGTCACATGATCCTTCAGAAATCATTCTAATATGCTGATTTGGAGCTCAAGAAACATTTCTTATTATTATCAATGTTGAAAATAATTGCGCCGCTTAATATTTTTGTGGAAACTGTGATACACAACCATTTAAAGGTTTGGGGTAAATAAGATTAAATATTTTATTCAACAAGGTTGCATTAAAATGATTCAAGTGACAGTAAATACATTTATAATGTTACAAAAGACTTATATTTCAAATAAATGCTGTTCTTTTGAATTCTTTATTCAATAAAGAATCCTAAAAAAATAACACAGTATCCACATAAATATTAAGCAACAAAATGTTTTCAACATTGATAATAATAAGAACCATTATTAATAACTGAGCACCAATAATAATTGATAATAAATGAGCACTAAATCAGCATTTCTGACTAGAGTAATGACTGCTAAAAATTCATCCTTTCCATCATAGGAATACATATCATTTTAGAATATATTAAAATAACAATAAAAAAAAAACAGTTATTTTAAAACAAATAATATTTCACAATATTGTATTTTAATCAAATTAATTCAGCTTTGGTGAGAAGAAGAGCAGAATTATTCCTTTTTTAACACTTTTTTACTATTTTACCTGGCGCTCCTCTGTGGAGATTGTATCCCAGATCTCAAGAACCTTAACATATGACCGTCCACTCTGTAGGATCTTTGTGATACCAGCTTGATTTTGAGAGATCAGCTCAATTGCACTGTCCTCTGAACATAGAAATAAACATAATTCATACAAAACACTTGAATGAAGTGATCTCAATCCATTAATAACTCAATCTTTACCTTGTAAACTCTTCTTCTCCCTTTTAAGCTGCTCAGATTTAGATTGCTCCTCGTGTTTTATTAATTGAGAGTTCAACGCCTCTGTCTTAGTTTCCACAGAAGTCTGCTTCATGAGGTCAGTGAGAATGTTCTTACAACCAACAGCCACATCAAACATCTGCAGGCTGTCGGCAGCAGCTATGAGTCGGGTGAAGTTGTGCTTCCCGGGAGGCAGTTTACCAGTGTACACCATGTCCAGAAGAGAGGAAAACTCTTGAGAGGAGAGTAAATCTATGTCGATGGAGATGGTGTCAGAACCTTCCAGAACAGACTTAAATAGCATACTGGAGGCTGCCAGCACTAGTTTGTGAGCGGGGTGGGGAGTCTCGCCCACCAGGATGGAGCAGTCGCAGAACTGCTTCTCTTTTCGTAAAGCATGCAGTTGCTGCATGAGCTGTCGACTGTAGTTTGGGAGCTCCATCTTATACCTGTAGAGGTGGACAAGAAGAAAATGCAGAAAAAAATACCAAAATTAACTGAGTTTATGCTTAAAACAAGAAAAAAAGCTGTCAATTGGCTAAGAAAAATATTGTTTTCCCTTTGAATTAAATTTATTTTTCTTGCCCCACAGAAAGTTTTTTTTTTTTTTCAAGGATAAACTTACTTAATTTTGATACATTTTCCAGAAAACCGGACTTAATATCAATAAACTCATTTTGCTTCTCAAGTAAATGTATCTTGTTTTAAGAATGTTAAGATAACTGTACTGGAAAAAGGGAGTTTATACTTAAAACGAGAATAATATTTGTCAGTGGGGTAAGAAAAAATATATTTTTTCACCTTTAGATTAAGTTTATTTTTCTTACCCCATTGACATCTTTTTATCTTGTTTTAAGCATTTTTTCAGAACATAAAAAGACAATATCCTATGTCCTTTCTTCTTATTATACCAATTCAAGAATTTCTATATATTTGTAAAATATTTGTAAAAATTTAATTTTTTGCAGTGTGATACATTTTGAAGAAAATATCAGCTCAAAAAGTACTTTATTGCTTCACATTGTGCTCAAAGATGACCTCAAATTGATTTTTGAGTAAAATATTCCTTTCCTATTCCTAAATAAAGTACATGCCTTGGCAAAGACCTATTTGTGCACAGTGACTATATGTTTAATAACATCTCATATGTCATAACGTCTCTAAAAGCACATGAATATTTAGACAAATAAATTGTAAACAATGACAGTACATGAGGTGTGTCATTATAACTGAAGGGGAGACATTTTAGCCTGTTTATTTCAAGTATAAGATAAGGAAACAAATGTACACGATATATAACAATTTAGAAGGCAAGATAAAAGTGCAATTAGATGATTTTTATCTCCATAACAAGAACAAACTATGCAAACAACAAATATTTAACTATATAAGCTAAATGTGATGCCATAAACACATGGTTCAGATGTTTTCAGATGGGTGACATTTCAGTGTTCGGCTAAGCTGACATGCTATCTAATGCTAATATAAAAAATAAAAGCAGTAAAAAGTACAAATAGCACAATATTAGAGCCAAATGATTGTGCCTCACACAGCACACCACAGCTAAACACTTCCCCTTTACCTTTAAATTCAAAAGATCCGGCTCTTTATTTAAACTCCTTCGAAGGACAACATTCCGCTTCGCAATAAAGATTCGGCCCAAAACCGCGCGACACTGCGCATGCGCGTAAAGCTTTACAATGCGCATGCGCGTCAAGACCTGCGGTACTTTTACACGCATGCGTATAATGAACAGCTGGGATTTAGGATCATTAGGAACATACAAATACTCCTCCATAGACATCAATCACCTAGTCACGTACATGCACCCCAAAAGCTTCGCTGACTTTATGTATAAGTAAATGCACGACCAACGTGTGTATTTTTTTTTAATAAATACCTATTCATTCTATGAAAATACTCTTGTTTATTTCTTATTTTGTCGTGTATCTATACACAGAAGGTTTAATAGTTGTAAATCAGTCCAAAACATGTTTACTAATGTTGAATTAACCTCTTGGGTTGTCATGTGCAAAAGTAATTTAATTCAAATAAAATGACTCAATCATCTCAATTATTCAAATTTTATGGAAAATATATTTACATAATGTTTTTTTAAAATAAACATCTTAACATCATCAACATTTTCTTTTTAAAGATGTTTTCATCTTACTGAAGGTGACCAGGGCAAAAAAGTAGCCTACCTACGAATATATGCTTAATATGTGAAAAATATGTTTTTTAAATACAAGCCCCTAAAATACATTAATATAAACATTAGCCACTATGTTTAAGTTGGGAACACAGCTTTATTTGCATATGCTAATAAAATTGTGTAATTAATAAAGAAGTTAACATTACATCTTTCATAACAGCTGAGAAATTATATGTAACGTTTGGAATGTGAGCGTTCTGTCAAAATATTGCAAAACATTTGAGTTTTTCAATGCAGGTTAAATGCATACACTGCTATTTCATAGTTATAGTAATACAGATACAAAATATAAACATTTTTTATCATATCAGTCAGTATGATAACATTTTTTGGTATTTTTTTGCTGGGTCTCAAGATATTGACTGACTGGAGCAGAAACAACAGTAACTGGAATATGTGCATTCCTACAAGCAGCACACACAAAAATGTTAATATTTATATAAACATTCCTACAAAAACATAATCTCTGCAGTTGTTCTACACAGAAAAAACACATCTGAAGATGTAAAAAGAATATTTATTGCCCATATGAAAGAACATACAGAAAAGTTCACACAAATGCCTGCTACATATTTCAAGTAGCAGAACATGTCTAAACTATTTAGCAATGCTGTAATATTTCCACATTCGGAAATGTCTCCTATTTATCCTCATTTTTCTAGACTTTTCTTCACTGCTGTATTTTGATGAGGTTATTTACATTAACGAAACAAAGACTAAATATTTTTTAATATTCAAGTTGCTCATGCATTCTTAAATATGTACGAGCTCTATTGCAGTGCCATCACAAGCTTCTTTTCAACAAAGGATTTACAGAGACTTACTGTTTTACACACAAAATATCATCAGACCATAATCTCTGAACATGACATTGCAACAAACAAGGAGGAATTCAGATTTTCCTTGAAATGGAACGTCCTTTGAGGAAATCTCGACCCGTATTTTTCACAGTCATGGTAAGCACGACCACAAAACCTTGCAGAATGCATCAACATCTTTCAATATTAAAAGCCAGCACGATGTTTTAAAGCAAAAAGACACTTTTGAAGTTGTTGCAACATTCAAAAACAAATAAAATAAAAAATAACAAAAGAAGTCATCCCAAGAATGAATATCTATGTGTAATTCAAGCTTTATCCTTGCTCAGACATTGTCAGCATTGTTCCACATCTGAAGCCTCCGTCAGTGTCCTAATAGTCCAGTGCCTGAACAAAAAGGAAACAAATATAGTACAACATGAATAATGTTTGACAATATCATGTTCCTGATTCTTTCACAAAGGTTTTAAAGATTAAAATGCATGTCAGAAATTATCACAATAATGTATTCATACCTTTAAATCCTTCTTCAGGCATACAGACTACAAAAACAAAAAACTCAGCATCAAAAAATGTAGACTAATGTGTTTGAAAATGACATACTGGCAATAGAATTTAAGCTGACATAAACAGCACTTACCTTGATAAACATCATCCATTGCAGCATAATCAGCAATGGGCTCATCAGCCTGTAGAAGAAAAATTCAAGCAGTTTGTCTCAGTTTTAGAAATTAAAAAAAGAAAAAAAGAAAAAAAAAAAATATATATACCCTTTGAACAAACAATCCACTTTACAACTATTATATAATAACTATTTAATTATTGTATATTAGTGAAAAAATTTCATTTAAATATATTACAATAGAATACTGTTACTTCACAATATTACGGTAAGCATAAGAGACTTGTCAGAAACATTACAAAAAAATCTTACCGACCCCAAACCTTTGAACGGTAGTGTATTATGCCCAAAAAAGGCTGTCTAGGTAGAGTTGTACCTTAAGGCATATGATGCTCTCTGGGATGACTCCAAGACTTCCTAGTGTGGCGGAGTCATCTGTTAAACAGCGTCCGTCTATGGAAAGGTTTTGATCGAATGGAGCCACGGAGAATGCATGCATGATCTGTGGATGCAATTATATTAAATAAGACAACATGGGGCATTGCACAAAATCTAAATAGTTAATTTTCGCTGTACTAACAGACCTGGATCTTTAGCTCTTTGAGCGTCTGGTTGGCAGAGACGATGAGGGCCTTCTCCCCACGGAGTTTCCTGTGCCTTGTGCTCCTCCTGATGCCCGACTTGGAGGCAGAGGCAACAGCGGGTGTAGAGAGAGAGACGGTCTCGTTCAGCTTCTGTCGTTTGGCTCCACCCTCAGACTGATGTAAAGAAGGGAGCTTGAGCCATAGATAGATAGATAAATAATCAGGTAGACAGACAGACAGACTGACAGATATTCGGATAGTTGGATAGACGGTCAGACAGACAGACAGACAGACGGTCGGATAGTTGGATAGACAGTCAGACGGACAGACAGGCAGATATTCAGATAGACAGTCAGAAAACAGACAGACAGATAGTCAGATAGACAGACGGACAGACAGACGTACAGACAGACAGTCAGATAGACAGTCAGACGGACAGACAGGCAGATAGTTGAATAGTCAGGACAGACAGTCAGACGGAGAGACAGACAGATAGTCGGATAGACAGACAAATAGTCGGACAGACAGACAGATAGTCAGATAGTCGAATAGTTGGATAGACAGTCAGACAACAGACAGACATATAGTCGGATAGTTGGACAGACAGGCAAACAGATGGATACTCAGATGGATAGATAGACAAACGGATAGACAGTCAGACATAAACAGATAGATGGATAAACAGTCAGATGGTCGGCAAACAGACAGTCAGGTAGATAATCGGTAGACAGATGATAGACAGACGGATATTTGGATAGGCAGATAGATGGACAGTCGGATGATAGACAGATAGGCAGAAATATAAATGAAGAGATGTATAGACAGAGGGACAGCCAGATAGACAGGTAAATAGATGGATAATCAGATGGATAGACAGACAGATAAACAGATGATAGATGGATAAACCGTCAGATAGACAGGCAGACAGTCAGGTGGATAATCGGTAGATAGATGATAGTCAGACAGATAGATAGACAGATGGCTAGACAGACAATTAGAAAGATGGATAGACAGACAGACAGACAGATCAAACATACCTGACTGAAGTCTGGATCTTTCTCTCCATCTATCTTTGGCTCTTCTCTTTCATCTTCAACATCTGACCCACTCACACTGAACTCAGGGGCAGATTCCTTAATCATCTATAACAGAGAAAGCCAAGGGCACTCATGAGTTATTCCTGGTAGTACAATTGTAAGGTTTAGGGTTAAATTGAGGACATGTGACTCACCATTTTCTTGTCAATGACTTTGCGAACATACACAGTGGCCTGCGCGTACTCCCTCATGTCCCTCTGCTGCTGGAATATGAAGCCCTCTCTGCATTCTCGACACAAATCTGACAGCACAACACACATTCTCACATAAAATACATTGTCTGTTTGAGGGATCAACTACTGGCTAAGGGTTGACCGTTTATCTCACCTGGATGAGTCTGGTATTGCACATTGCCATTGTCTTGCGTTTTGTCATAAATCCGACATATGGAGATGGGCTGGTCCACCAGAAACATTTTGCTGATTACTTCCCATTCAGCAGGCCAGAGAAGAGCTATACTGTGCATTTACAGACACAAACACTCAGACTTAACTCAGAGTTGCTCTTGATAGTTGAAAAGTTGAAAATAATGCAAATGAAACTATTTCTGCAGTTTTGTTTAATGATATCTGATATTAGTAATTAAAAGCTGAATATTATTTTCGCTCCAGGACATGTGAGAGGTCAGGACTGAGCAACTCACTGTTGGGCGTCTCCTTGCAGCATGGAGTCATAGGTAAACATGAAGCCTCCATGAGGGCAGAGCAGGATACTGTTCCCCACATTGGACACTGGGTTACTCTTTGCTGGCCTCCTGTGGTGTGATCAAGTATAACAGGAGACATTACAATAATTTAGGACATATCAAAATGATTCATATTTTAACTGTAAAATCATTTTAGTAATTACAGAAAAAAGTATTTAAAAAAAAAAAATTCCATTACCTGATAAATTTCCTCCATTCTTCTACAAAGTAAAGGGGTACAATGAACAGAACATCTGTGTCCTAAAACACAATTCAAACCAAAGTCAGCTCTACTGAAAAACATTTAAATTATTCAAAACATCAGGGGAAAAACTAAAACATAATCCCTTATTTGTGGAAAATGATTACCTGTGGCCATTTTTGCAGCGTGGGCCGATTTTTCTCCTGGAAGAGGTTGAGCAGGGAGCTCTTCTGTTCATTTGCCATCATTCTGTTCAAAGCCTCATTCTCTTTCCCTTCCCTTTCCAGCCTCTGAAAGAAACGGTATATCTTAAAAAAATACTTTTCCCAAAAAATAGTAGGCAGATCACAAGGTTTTGAGTGTCCACTACACCTTTTAACCATGACAGCTGTGCTAATTGATCAATTTGTTACCATGCACTGCTGACAGGGCTCGTGATGTTGCGTGAACTCTGGTGCTTTGGGGAAATACATCCGCAGTTTATTCCACACCTCTGCAGAAACCAGCCGTCTGTCATTCTCTAGTATACTCAGACCACCTGCGGGAGAAAGAATCAGCACAATTACAGAGTATCATTATAAAAAGCAACCCTGCTAATTAATAATACACAGTTTCAATTTTGTGCATCTCATTTGCTATCATTAAACCGGTTACATGCCCTATTAAATACTGAAAATGTTCATTTAGTTTTCAGTTTTATCCAGAGAAAACAAACCATGATAACAGAGAATGTCTTCATTAAAGTTCTTCATCTCTTCACCGTCCCTGTCATCGGTATCTCCTTTAACTCCATCAGCTAACAAAGACACAAAAAGAGAATAAACAGCTAAAAGACAAGCCTTAAAGCAAAATATAGAAAGACCATCTGTAAGCTTCGGTACCTTTAGCTCCTGGGCTGCTGCTTTTCTCTCCGTTAATTTTGCTGTTGTTGTGTTTGGTTTCCTCCTCATCCTCCTCTAGCTGGTCTAATGCCAATTGTCTCCAGCTCCTTAGAGATGCCTTACCAATCCAGAACCCTAATTCATCACTAAATACACCCAATATAAACACAAGATCAGCTTCATCAAACATCTAACGAACAGCAGTAGCAGCATCTGCTGGAGATCCAGGTTAAAGAAGCAGCTGATTCAGTACTCCGTACCTTTTCAAAGAGGCTTTGGCAAGATTTGTGACCTCTTTGTAATCTTCATTTAGCTGGTTTTTCAGTCTGATCACCCGACATCGCTGAGTGACACAGTCTCTGCAAAGGTATGACCCTAAACACCATCCAGGAAGAATGAATATATGGTACAAAACAGTAATAAATGATTAAGGAGAAGTTTGACAAGAGAAACCCTTACGGTCTAGTCTGGGTCCTCCTCCGTAGCGGCCAAAAAGGAGATTGGCAGCCTTCAAGGATATTCTTTTGGCCTCGCCAATCTTGTCTGGGTGCAGTTTGCCATGGGAGCACAGGAATTGGCTGTTGTCAATTTCCTTGATGGCCGTGGAGTCATCAAGCCATTTCTTCAGCCACTCCAGAGGCACAAACTCATATGACTGGCCTAAAAACACGAAAGGAGCCCAGACATTGATTCCTTATTGAAAAACAGATGCTTTCACACTAATACAAAAGCCTTACTATTCAAAAGTTTGGGGTTAATATGATTTTTTTAATTAGGAAATTAATGCTTTTATTCAGGAAGGATGCACTGAATTGATCAAAAGTGACAGTCAAGACTTTTACATTGTTACTAAAGATTTCCATTTCAAATAATTTCTGTTCTTTTGAACTTTCTATTCATAAAAGAATCCTGAAAAAAAAAATCCACAAACATATTAAGTAGCACAAACTGTTTTCAACACTGATAATAATAATAAATGTTTCTTGAGAACCAAATATCACCAGCATATTAGAATGATTTCTGAAGGATCATGTGACACTGAAGACTGGAGTAATGATGCTGATAATAAAGCTCTGCATCACATGAATAAAATACATTTTAAAATGTATTCAAATAGAAAAAAGTTCCATTAAATTGTAATTATATTTCAAAATATAACTGTTTTTACTGTATTTTTGAAGTCTTGATGAGCATAAGATATTTCTTTCAAAACCATTAAAAAAATCGTTCCGACCCCAAACTTTTGAATTGTAGTGTAAATATAACACCAAAATTTTCAAAAATTAAAAAAGGAAGATTTAACAGTTTATATTGTCAGAGAAACTGATGCACAGGGCATTTTTACGGACCGTCTTCCGCGGGTAACAATTCGTAGAGCTCCTTCACCTCCTCATGTTTGGCTTTGCCTTTGTCAACGCTCTGCTTTCGCATGTCTGCCATCTCATTACACCACTCCTCAAACTTCTTGTTGTCCTGGTCAACTAGCTTCTGGAGAAAAACTGAAAAACAAATAAATATGTCTTAAATAGACATCATGAGAGGCTTGAACACTTCTACTTTTATAATGTAGTAAATAGATAACACTTTAAAAAAATATTACATAATAATTAGGGGGAAAAACATTTACTTTCCTCTTAATGACAATGACAGTTGTGTAAATTTACATTGGCACAATAAAACACTCATATGTGAATGTTTAATCCATAATGTTCATACAGTTAATTTTACCTGGTACTTCAACGTTAGATTCTGTTTGGTCAATCTCTTCTGTCTGCTGTTTGTACACTAACATGTATGCGTTCCTCGAACAGTGATAGCCTTTGCTACATTTTGGCTTTCGGGTTTGAGACTTGCCTGTCTCGGCTGGAATGTAAAGGATAAGAAATAAACTATATTTTTATTTTTTATCATTTTTAAGACTGCAAAAGCAACTGCACTAAAACGTCACTACAAAAATGAGACATCATTCAAACTAAAACCAAAATGTGTCATTACCAATGTCTTCCTCAACGCCCAGCTGAAGTTTCTTGCCCTCCATTTTCTCAATCTCCTCATCATTGAATTTGTACCAGTCATTTGTGTGGGCATCTCTTACGTGGGCAATGTAGTGACCAGAGTATGCGCTCACGCCACGATGAATCAACACGGCGCTGAGCTCATACGTGCACTTCTCTTCTGAATTTAGAGTTGGAGGGAGAAAAAAAAGAATCAAGTAATGTTCATTGATTACAATTCCTATTCCTTATCTATGATTCTGAGCTGACATACACTACCATTCAAAACATTTGGGATTAAGATTTTTAATGTTTTTAAAGAAATTAATACTTGCATTAATGATCAAAAGTGACAAAGATTTTTACATTGTTTCAAATAAACATTTTTTTCAACTTTCAATTAATCAAATAATCCTGGAAAAATTTTTATCACAGTTTCCAAAAAATTAATAAGCAGCACAACTGTTTTGAACATTGACAATAAGAAATGTTTCTTGAGCATCAAATCAGCATATCAGAATGATTTCTAAAGGATCATGTGACACAGAAGACTGGAGTAATGTTGCTGAAAATTCAGCTTTGCATCACAGGAATAAATTACATTTTCTATTATATTAAAATAGAAAACTGTTCTTTTAAATTGTAATAATATTTCCCAATATTACTGTTTTTACTGTATTTTTGATCAAATAAATGCAGCCATGGTGAATGTAAGAGACTTTCAAAAACAAACCTTCTTACCGACCCCAAACTTTTGAACTGTAGTGTATATATTAAACGCACATTAATGCACAGTATACCTTTTCCTTCCAAAAACGGCCCCATGTCAAGAACTTCTGGAAAACTAATGAAGGTGTTAAGTTTCTTCTTATGACCACTTTGCCTACAGAAGCAGAGAAAGATGAGAAACAAATTATTAAAAACGGCTATAAAACATCTGGTAATAGATCTGATAATGACATATTACAATACTCACCTATCAAAAACAAATCGCATGAGCTGAAAGTTGATTGTGCGGGGAAGACTCTGGAGCTTGATCCGACGGGTGGCGTTCTGTTTACTCTGACAGCTCTCGCAATAGTAACGATTATCACCATCCAGCTTCTCCTCCTAAACAGAGGGTGGAACAATACATTGAGACCCTTAATATCTGATCTCCATAGACATATGGAGCTGTCAGGCACAAGAAATGTGAGCAGTCACCTTCAAAAACTCTGTAACACACTCCGTGAGGTTTTTATGTCCTTGAATGTTCAGCTCCAGCTCATAAAATCGTGATGGTAGAGGAGACTCACGTCCACATTTGTTGCATCTGACATAACACAAAAAAACAAGCAATAATTACAATATTATAACATAATTGTACATGTCATTGTGCACATCACTTTCAAAGTGAGTATAATAACCTATAATTATATATATAGTGACTATATATGTGACTATAAATATATCAAGTGACAAGAAACTTATGAATCTGAAATAACGTTTGTTTAACTTACACGGTAACATAAGAGAACTGTCCACAGAACTGCTGTTGGATGACATTTTGGAGATGTGGGTCCTTCTGCTTTGAAAGTGTGTCTTCAAGAAGTGATAGGAAGAGTTTGGAGAATTCCTGAGCATCCTAAAAACAAAATAAATGTGGCTTTTGAGATTTCACATGATCCACAGGACACTCCAACACAACATGCTCCATCTTATGCTTGCTCACCTGCTGTTGCCCTGTGTCGAGCCCAAGAGCCTTCACCAGCCCTGAGGGGTCGATATACCGTCTGTTGCTGTTCTGTAGCAATGCAAACAGATACTGGAGATGTTCGCATATCGTCCGTGGCTCATAATCTGTTGGTATACAAAATAATGCGCACAAAGTCAATTTCAATAAATAAATATGCTTTTAAAGCATATTTAATGTTAAAAGTCATGCTTTCAGCATTGTACTCTTAATGCTTAGCTCCAAAGTAGCTCCAGAGTGAATCTCCTTAGAATTAAAATTAATAAAAAAAATAAAAAAAAACATTTACTAAAAGGCAACTGCCACTGCAATACTACAATTGCATGCTACACACACACAAAAAAAAATTCATGAATCAGCTTAATTAATGTGGTTCAGATAACATACTATTTTGAGTTTCTGTTGATTAAACCAATCACCATTGTATTAACTCAAATTTTTAATTTCAATGAACTCAAAATTTTAAGGCAACCAGGTAACTTACTTTAAGTTAAACCAACAATTCTTTTTTTGCAGTGTACAATGGCATCATAATTGCCTAATGAGAAGTAAAGCAATTGCTGGACAATAAAATCATCCAGGCTTTAGAACCTCAAGCTCACCTGAATCCGTGTTGTGTCCTTCAGCTCTGGAATTTTGAAATCGATATAAGGCTCTGCGGAGCTCCAGATTGTGGAACCACACCTGGAGGAAAGTGTTCACGTAACATGTGGCGCCAAGGTTCGTCAGGCCCACAAATGTGTTCTGAAACAGAGCAAGCATTCACATAAATGTTGATGATGTTGGCATATTAGTGTTTAAGGGTTAGTTCACCCAAAAATGAAATTTCTGTCATTAATTACTCACCCTCATGTCGTTTCACATCCTTAAGACCTTTGTTCATCTTCGGAACACAAATTAAGATATTTTTGATGAAATCCAAGGTTTTTTTATCCCCCATAGAAAGCAAAGTAATTACCTTCATTCAAGGCCAGAAAAGTAGTAAATACATCGTTAAAATAGCCCATGTGACTATTTTATGTCAGAACGCCAGCTCATTATTGGATGGCTCCTGCGTCAGCATCACAGGCATACATCGTGGTGCTCAAGTGAACAGCGTCGGCCAATACTAAGTCAGCGTTCTGACGTAGAACACGGAAGCGCTGCACTGTCTATGCAACGTAAACAGCATGGGAGACTGACAGGGGAGAGACGTAATTGTTGAATAAAGTCGTTATTTTTGTTTTGGCGCACAAAATGTATTCTTGTCGCTTCATAACATTAAGGTTGAACCACTGTAGTCACGTTGACTATTTTAACAATGTCTTTACTACCTTTCTGGACCTTGAATGTGGTAATTACATTGCTTTCTATGAGGGATAAAAAAAAAACCTCTCGGATTTCATCAAAAATATCTTAATTTGTGTTCTGAAGACGAACGAAGGTCTTACGGTTTTGGAACGACATGAGGGTGAGTAATTAACGACAGATATTTAATTTTTGGGTGAACTAACCCTTTAATAAACTTGCCCTAAGGTAGTTGACAACCCTATCATTCATTGTTAACAAAAAACTAAGGCCATTAAAAAAACATTTTCAGTAATTGAAACAAGATGTCATTTGGCATACCTTATCTCGTCTTTCTGAATTTGGGTCATCAATGTTGTGGAAGGTATTTTCATCAATTTCTCCTAACCATGATTGTTCCCCAATACCGACTAGACAATTAGGATTCCCTTTACAGTTCCTCCTGTTCAAGGTGGGACAGTGATGTGATTACAACAACGTGCCGAAATAAAAACATGTTTTCACAGTTGTTTTAATAAAACAGTCCCTTTAAATGGAATTACAGTTCCTAGAGTTAATGCCATTCTGAAATAAATAAACAGAGAGAATAGTAAACACAGATCATTATCACCACCATATTACCTGCATGCCCCTCTTTTGCACGCCGGCACTGCGATCCTATAAGCTAACTCGATATGTTCATGTGTGATGTCCTCTGGTTTTACTGCCTCTGCCCACCGCCAAGCAGCTTTTTCCAGCTGCAACCGAGGAGCCATTCTGCACAAAGTACAAACTGTTAAAATGACACACAAAATCACAACATGCAGCTGAACAGACATGTACAGACACCCTGCAGTCAGAAAGAACACATCACACACAAACTTTTACAGAGTTATACAGAAATTGTGTACAAAACATACACAGCCAACGACATACACATAAAAAAGAAACAAAAACATCAAAAATCACATCACACTCACTTGACAGTTACACACATCTGTGATGCACAGGCCTTGCATCATTGGTCCAGCATGCATAACACTTTTGATTTTACCCCATACATCAGAAAAACACTCTAATGACAGCCAATTTATGATAACAAGCAAATAATTGGCAAGCACAGAAAATAAAATTCAAGAAACACCACTGAGTCCCAATTAGCACACACATTTTAGACTATCACATCAACATAATTCACAGTTTAGAATAAAACATACCGTCAAAAATAAATACGGCGTTTTACGGGCTCGACACAACTGTATTGTTTTATAAATCTTTAGTAAACACAGTAATATTGAGTATTTTCATCGAGGCTGCTAAAGCTACGCAGTTAGCATGCTAGCAGCTAGCTCTTGACTTATTTTCATTAAATAAATGCACCTGGCGTAAATTTACCAGGAGATTCTTGACTGTGAAGATTCTTTTATAAATATAGGAATTTTAAATCACACTTTATTGATTGTACGTTTGTATTTAGCGCCCTTGCGTCAGCTTTTATATAAATATTTTTGTCCCTTCGTCAGTTTCAAACTTCTATGAGACGTACGTACTTACGCGTGACGTAATCGCGGCGTCTGACGTAAATCCGTTGGCGCGCACAGCTCGTTCAATGTTTTGGTGTTGCACATGGAAAGTTTTCTTCAAACTTTTTCGTTCCTCAGAAACATACAACACATGGAATTGTTGTAATTCAAAACGAAGTATTTAAAGCTTTGGATAATATGCTGTTTTTGAGCCAGATGACATTTAAAAGTTCATAAATGGCTCATTTGCCTTGACAACATAACGCTGAAGTGCTCCACAAATTGCACTATAATAAACAGGTTTCTGTACATTTTATCTCTATAATGATTGTTGTTAAGAGTTAAATAGATGTCATTTTTCACAAATCAAATTGTTTTGCAGAAAATTGGTATACTGGTCAAAATTTCGAAACATTACCATTTTTTATGTTTTTGAAAGAAGTATCTTATGCTCATCAAGCCTGCATTTATTTGATCAAAAATACAGAAAAAAAACAGTAATATTGTGAAATATTATTACAATTTCAAATAATGGTATTCTATTTTAATATACTTTAAAATATAATTTATTTCTGTGATGCAAAGCTGACTTTTCATCAGCCATTTCTCCAGTCTTCAGTGTCACATGACATGATCCTTCAGAAATCATTCTAATATGCTGATTTATTATCAATGTTGGAAAAAGTTGTGCTGCTTAATATTTTTTTTTTATAACCTGTGATACTTCAGGAGTCTTTGATGAATAAATGTTTAAAAAGAACAGCAAAAAGTGATAGTAAAGATTTCTATTGTTAGAAAAGATTTCTATTTTGAATAAATGCCGTTCATTTTTACTTTTTATTCATCAATGAATCCTGAAAAAAGTATCACCGGTTACAAAAAAATATTAACCAGCACAAATGTTTCCAACATTGATAATAACTAGTATTAAGTATCAAATCAGAATATTAGAATTATTTCTGAAGGATCATGTGACACTGAAGACTGGAGTAATGGCTGATGAATGTTTCCAAACTTTTATTTCTAAAAAAAAAAAAAAAATGATATGCATATCATATATATATATATATATATATATATATATATATGATATTGGGTATATATAAATATATAATAGCTTATATATGTGCTAATATGTATATTGATTATGCTCTACTTTTCTTCTTATGTTCTCATTTTAATCATGTTTTTTGTGTATGTTTTTGCTTTGTCTTGTGGGAATTTTGCCTGAATAGATTCCCAGGGTAGATCATGAGGCACATTCACACACTCAAAAGAGAGAAGTCCAATGAAACTTTTAACAAGAAGCTCCATTCCACTCTGTTAAAGGCCCCAAAGTTTTAAGAGCTTTTTACTGACTACACCTTAAAACAGAACATGTCATGTAGAAGTTTCTGACTGTGTCACAAGAAGGTCATGAATGTAGAGAAGGTATTTAAATGCCAAAATGTGGAATAATGCCTGGATGTTCTCTCTCTCTCTGTGTGTGTGTGTGTGTGTGTGTGTGTGTGTGTGTGTTTAACATATTGTTGAAGAGGAATTTTGGCCAAGTCCTATACAGCTTGAATCAAGAAACATAAGTGTGTGATCATGACCTGAAAGTTTCAGGTCTCTCTGCAGACTGATTTTAGTGCTGGACTTCATGACACCATTTAGTTGTGTTTTTATTGTGTAATGTAAGTTATTTTACAGGGTTTTAGAATTATTTCAAAGTTATTTTAAAAGTAATTTTCTGAAGGCTTATGCTTAAATGCTTGAAATTTGTTCCGTAGACAAATACAACTCATGTCTATGCATTAATTTCTTTACAAAACTATGGATGTGTTGGATCAAATAAAGGGCAACCAGCAATGACAGTCTAGTAAACTACTTTAATACTTTTATATATAAAAAAAAAAGCATCCCATGTTTCTTCTCATGGAGTTAGTTGAGAGTTGGCAACGATGTAGAAGCCTACATATAACTTCCATTTGTGTTAATAGTTTTAATGACAGTTGTGAACAATAGAAATAATGCAGAGTGAATATTTTTTTATAACATCATAATATCAACATAGTGCAAAATGGTATTAAAATTGTGTGTAGAAGTCGTTGCTTTATTATGAGAAAAAATGTCTGGAAAAATTAATTTCATTGATGTCATTCGGAGTAACCAATATAAAGGGACCATTTTGGATCAAGTCATGCGGTCAACATCATGTGACAGGATGTGACATCATTCAGACACCTGCAAAGAACCACATGGTCATGAAGCAAAGTAACTAACTCTCTTTTAACTATTTGAAAAAAGTTTTTGCTTGCTCATGCGCATGTCCTGAAACATCAGGTTATTTGGTACAACTGCTATAAAACATGGAAAATGTTGTAATATTTGAAAAACTTGTACTAAATATAAATTGTTTGATTGTCCTTTTGCTAGCTAGATATCAGCCTGTTAGCATTGTTTGAAAATATTGTCATTCGGTATAACCAAAAGTGTCATTCGGTGAAACCGAAATTTTGGTTAAACCGAATGACTTTTTTGGTGACAAATTTTGTCCATCTTGTAAAAAATGACAAAAGCAGTGTTAATTGATTATAAAAACCACATAATCTGTTAACACTTAATACAACTTCAAAATTAATTATATCTCCACTATGTTTTTTTTTACACGTTTAAAAACCTTATTCGTCAATGACCCACCTAGTACACAAGTTAGTACACATGTAATTATAAAACTCCAACAGTTCCCTTTTAGTGCTCTACAAACACTTTGCAACTGTGTGCATGTCCAAATGTAATCATTGTGACAGATATTTACCCCTGTCTTCAGCTCTAGATGGTGCTTGTGTGGGGGGGAAACTTTGAGGGGGTCCTGCACGGCTCCTCCTTTAGATCCGTGACATTGGACCTGTTGTCATGGAAATAGTTCAGACGCATAAATTTGACAAAGAGGCTTCAAAGGCACAAAAGCCGGGATGATGAACAAGGATTAAGCTCGACGCATCTGAGACGCCTATAGACAAAAACTCCTGCTTCAAAAGCATTAAAAGACGCTTCTGGGGTGTTTCACGGGCTATATGTCGTCTTTATAAATTAGGGGAATGTTTGGTTTTCGCGAGAGTAGACTTTTCGCGATACAAATGCGACAGATCAATTGCGTTTAACATTGGAGGAGCAAGTGCCTTTGCTTGGACACCCGAGATGGACACAGTAAGATGCATTCAGCACCTGTCAGGATGGTTTGTTCTGTTCAGCTTAATGACACGCCAGAGTCACTCCATTGAGACAGGTAGGGTGATGGGTGTTCACTTCTCAAGATTTATCCCGTTATTACCTCGTTGTCTCAGACACCTGTTGCATTCGGGTTTCTTCTCGTATTCTTAATTCATTTGTGTGTATTGGCATTAGAACTAGCTTAGCTGGAGTTGCAGTGGCTTTCACAGACATTTGGCTTGTCCCATGCAGCCTAATTTGTCTTACCACAACTGTAATCTAATGAAGTTAAATAGAAGTAGATTTAAAATTACCTTTAGTCTGTTTTCAGTTAGTTTTTGCAGTTCCAACTTTTAAAATTATATATTTAAATAAACTAAAATAACATTATGTTAAATTAAATAAATTTTTTTAAATCTTTTTTTTTTTAAGTTTACTCGTGCCAAAGCCCTTTACCGTAATATACAGATCAAAAAACAAAAGAGAAAAAAGGAGAAAAATATATTAAAGTAGCCTATATATATTTACAAATAATAATAAAAAAAAACACTATATATTTCCATTGTTTGTTTCACAAAAATTCTGGGTTGTTTCAAGTTCAACCCATGTTTGGGTCAAATATAGACAAACCAAACCCAATTTTTAAATTAAATTTTAAACCCAACAGTTGGGTTTGTCCATATTTGACCCAAACATGGGTTGAAACAACCCAGAATTTTTTAGAGTGAAAAACATATTTGTAAAAATAATTTTCTACCACAATGTTTTGTAACTGTAGCATTATATAGACAAAAAGATAGTTATACTTTGAAATAAAAATCGTTTATTGTCTTTCATTATTAGACAATACATCTAGTTAAGGATGATTGATTTGATCAGACACCAAACATTAATGTAACACCTCCTCATCTGTTCCTGTGAAAAGCCCGTGGCATCTGTGTCATTACCCACAGAGTTGGCACGCTCTCTGCTGTTTTTCTAGAGTTGGAAATTACAATGGGAACCCGGGTGTGATTGGAGCTCAGAGCGCTTTGGTCTGGCCAATTAAAACATTTATAGGGAACTTACCATTCTGCTGCTGCTCATTTTTGTGGAAACTCAGTTTAGGATACATGGTTACGGAATATTTTGAGGTATTGGTCCTTTTCCACCAATAGAAGGTTTCTCTGGACATTCCTGGCAGTGAGACATCACGGATCCACCAGTTGTCCTTGGTAACAAAGCTAATAAACCAAGGAGAGGTTGTAAATCTTCCTATTATTTGGTTGGTACCCCAGATGGGGGGATGCAAAGCTAGTTCATGCTTGTGGTCTTTCTAGATTAGAACTGGATTTGTTCTGTTTTCCTTCCATCCCTGTGTTCTTTATTTCATTCTACACAACATGGAGTTTGGGTTCTATGCCACTGTCATCTTTGGCTTGCTTAGTTAGGGTTTAAAAGGCACTTAGTATATTATCGATTTGACTGCACCGACACTATTGGATGGGAACACTTTGCAACATCAACACTGTTACTGAACTGAACTGACTCTGTAGTAATGACACTGTTGAGATGTTTATAGCTAAATGTAAACATATTTGAAGAATATCGATTCTGTTATTTTCCTGTTTATTACTGTTAAGCTGCTTTGAAAAAATCTGTATTGTATGTTAAACACAATATAAATAAAGGTGACTTGGTAACAATTAACTGAAACAAACGTTGGTTTGGAGCCCCACTTCTCAATTTATCAAAGAAAATGACCCTAAATCTCAATATTCCCAACAGTCAATGTGGTGGACTTCTGTGGACAGACGATACAGGGGGACGGCATGATTGTAAAGTCCCACCAAGAGTCCCGGAAGTACTACTTTGTCTCCATGGGAACAGATTGCCACCTCACCATGCAGTCTGCCACCCCCCGAGACAAGGTGCAGTTCTACTTCCGCTTCTTCCTGGTCTACAGCCTGCTTAGAGTGTCACCGCACAGCCCCCCACCCCTCTTCCCGGAATCACCCAGGGGGTCCTCTTCATCTGGCCCAACGCGGCCCGACCTGAGCTTGGAGCCAACCACCAGGGAGGGGCCAGAAGACCCCTGCCATGCTGGCTCTTACATCCAGTTCTATGATGGGAGGGATAAGTCCGCACCCCCAATTGGCCCTCCACTCTGTGGGAAGAGCCCTCCCCGACCGGTCTTGTCAACGGGCAAATTTCTAACTCTACGTCTTGTGACACGAGGAACTCAGCCGAGGGTGGACTTTGTTGGAGACTTCACTTCATTCAGGCTGGGTTAGAATGTATTTACATCCACTTTTCAGTAGTGATGGGAGAAACAAAGATTTTTTGAATCATTGGAACCAATTGATTCACAAAATGATTCGCTGTTCCAAACAAGTGCTTGACAGGCCACACACTGGTAACAGAACAGTGTAAATGAAATTAAATGAAATGAAACCTGAAAACTCAGCCCAAACAATAATAAAACACCTTTTACAAACTTAAATTTGAATGTGTAATCTATTAAATGAAGTTAACAAATCCTCTAACAGCATTAAAAATGAAGTGTCTGTATTTTATGTGTTATTTTATTAAAATTGTAAGACTTGTTTTGTTTGATTTTATGGAGAGCTTGGATAATCAGCTCAGTATTAACAACTCTTCTTTTGATTATACAAATGTGCAATTACATTGTTTTCCACATTTATAAAACTGATCTGAGATCAGGTAAATAACGTATGGTCACCGGTTCAGAGATTGGCCCGTAGCGTGAACAATTGAAATTTCGAAACGCTTCAAAACAGTTATGATAATGTAATCCATTACATTACACAATTAAGGTAATATAATCTGACTACTTTTTCAAATTACTTTTAGATTACTTTTGACCTAACATGTTTATCACATTGATTTGAATAGGATTGATATTGATATAAAAATAAAAAGAGAAAGAATATATATTCCATTCTTTATCAACAACATGAAGTGCATTAAATATTACATTACATCAGTTTTTCCCAGACTGGAGTTCGTGAGTTAAATGAAAAGCCATTTAGTAACTGAATCATAAAAGTGTTAAATTGAAATAAATGATTTCAAAATGAAAACAATCAAAATAAAACAATTATTAAAAAAAGATTGCAAAAATATTCTATTTTATCTTGTAGTAGGAAGAATCAATGAATTATAAATACTTCACTGTCATTGTGAGAATAACATGTAATCATATAATGAATACAAAAGTAACTGTAGTCTGATTACGAGTATTTTAAAATGTAATATAATCTAAGTTATAAAGTACTTAATTTTTGGAATCTGATTACATTATCCAGATTTCATGTAATTAGTTACTACCCAGCACTGGTTATGATGTAACAAAGCCTTGTTTACTGAAATCACATGATTTTGATAAAACAAAAGTTTCGGAAAAAAGATTTTGAAGCTTCATAAAGCAATGTTCTAAATGCTCCCATCCCTACTTCTCAGTCGGTTTAACTTTTTTCTTGAAGTCTAAGCATGATAGGAACTGCTCATATTGTTTGTCTCTCCAGGTTTTAACCAATCGGAGTGCAGTGGACAGCCTTACTTCAACTGTCGGAATGGGAAGTGTATTCCCATGAGTCTGGTTTGTGCAGATGATAAAGGCATTGACAACTGTGGTGATGGCAGTGACTTAATCGATTACCCTGGTTGCAGTGGTCAGTAACGAGTTTGTTTTAAGAACGCTTTTCCATCTGGGATGTGTTTCTGATAGGTCTTGCTCTTGTTTTGTGTGTTTCAGGTCCTCTATCTACACCCAGGCCCCCGCAGCACCCTGTTACTCAGCCAGCACGGATGCTGAACGTGCCTACTCTGACAGTGTCCACTTTAAAGAACTGTGCCACTCCGAACGCAGTTCCTGATCCGGATTCTGTGACTGGTAAGCTCTCCAGTAGTTCTGAAAAGCAGTAAAAAAACATGCAACCAAACAGAAACAGAACAAAAATTCTCACACATTATGGTGGTTACTGGTTTGTCAAGAGGATTCATGCACATTTAAAGGAGTAATTGCTAGTTGAATGTAGAAATTTTTGTATTCTCCTATTTCTTCATGCATGTTGAATTTGCAATAGAAAATAAAAGCAATAGCTGATCCAAAATTTAAAATGTCATCATATACTCACTCTCATGTTGTTTTAAACCTGTATGAGTTTCTTTTCTTTTGTGGAACACAAAGAAGAAATAATGCCAAGGCTCTTTTCCATCAAGCTCAAAAAGTTACAAGAAGCACCATAAAACGAATCCATACAACTATATTAAGTCTTTGTAAGTCTTCTGAATTCATATGATAGCTTTGTTTGATAAAAAGTTAAAATGTAAGTTTTTATTTGCTGAAAATGCACTGAAATTGGTCCTCAAATCTTATTTGCATTTGTCAAATCATTTCCCAGACAGCAACATAGTGTGGGCCAGATCCGGCCCACATCTGGTACATGTGGATTACATGCGGACCAAATGTGGGCCGGATCTGGGCTGACACTATGTTGCTGTCAGGGTTATATCTCTTTTTTCTCTCAACTGCTTGTTTACATGACATTTTTCTCAGAATTGCGTGATAAAAACTTGCATTTGCGAGTTATAAAGTCAGAATTGCGAGGTATAAACTCGCAGTTGTGTGTTATAGTCAGAATTGCATGATATAAACTCGCAATTGTGAGTTATAAAGTCAGAATTGTCAGATATAAACTCACAATTATGAAAAAAGTCACTCTTTTTTCCCGTCAGAATTGGACTTTATATCTCGCAATTGTTTAGAGTTTATATCTCATAATTCTGAGAAAAGAAGTCAGAACTGTGAGTTTATATCTCGCAATTCTGGCTTTTTTAATCACAATCTCAGAAGTCAGAATTGTGAGATATAAACTCTAAACAAAAAAAAAAAGCCAGAATTGCGAGATGTAAACTTGCAATTGCGAGAAAAAAAGTCAGAATTGTGAGATAAAAAGTCGCAATTATCGCTTCAATTGTTTTATTCCTTGGCGGAAACAAGCTTCCATATAAATGTGCATAAATTACAGCATTTTCATTTCTGAATGATCCATTCCTTTAAGATAAGTCAGTTGTTTCTTGTCCATATGGTCAAATTGCTTCAAATTAAACTCTAAAAACTTGTTTTACAGGCTTCCCAGATATGGTTAATTGTCGAAGGCCGAACTAACAAAACCAAGCATAAGTTACTGTCTGTTTAAGCTGCAGCAATGTTCAGTAAATCAGTTTTACATGGTTGTGGGTTTAAAAGTCATTTCATTGGCTGTACAATATCCACCATCCAGTTTTTAGTGCATATTTAGACCTTAAAAATTAGTTTAGATAGATGAAAAACCTGTGGTGGAAGAGGATGGTTCGATTCACCCAAATATAATGACTACTCAGAACGGTGGCTCTTTTTGAGTGTCTATAAATTTAGTTTTATTGCTGTATAATGGTGAACTCTGAAAGGCTAAGGACACAAAGCTAATTGAGGAGCACATAAATGTTCATTGCAAACAGTGAGCTGTAAATCAGCTACTCGTTGTAACTTCTCAAGAGCACTAGTCTACTAAGTAGCCACCACTCACAATTGTGCATTTGAACAAATAGATATCATTTATCTCCACATCCGTTCTAAATTGCTTTTAAAAGCCCACAGGTGTTCAAACAATGGCACACTACTTGAAGGGACAGATTTCACAAAGAAAGCTTTAGTTAACCGAAAGAAGTAGCATTATAAGGACTATTATATCTTATTTTACTGTACAAAATGTAGTGAATAAACACATAGTCACCAAATTAAACAATAAGCCAATAAAATAATAAAAAATTGAAATAAAGCTGAAATAAAATATAAAACATAGATGAAAAACTAACTGAAATAAGTTGAAGTACTGAGTACTAAAATTGCCAAAATTAAAATTGAAAAAAAAAAAAAAAAAAAAAATTATATATACTGTATATATATATATAAACACTATTAGGAGTGTTAATAGGCAAGCAAAATGATACACAAATTTAATAAATAATTAAATTAGTTTATTTTGGGTATAATTATTTTAGTTAACTTAATATAGTTCTTTAACTATAGACATTAACTTGGACTGATTGGATAAGGCATAAAATGGAGATCTATTTTATATATTTTTTAATATTAATATAAGGCTAGGCTAATGAGCTATATTTCCTAGTGGAACAATTATATATTCTGATAACTATTATTAAACAAATAAAACTATTTACTGAGCAGAGTGTAATTTATAATATTGCTATTGCTAATGACTTAATTATGCTAAAGTCACTATAATACACACCCTATCATGGTTTATTGCTTTATTTTAAAAGATGCATGATTACCAGATTTCGGTCTTTTTAATAACTGATGCCATAGATGGCAGTTTGAAGAATATGGAGTGAGTGCATAGAGTGTTTGTGCTGAATTCATTTAAATCTCACTGGGAATTGTAGGTCCGTTAATGAAATTCTTTCTTCTCCAGATTCCCAGTCTTCCATTTCTCTGCTGGCGCTGTATGTGGTTCTGGGTGTGACGGCCGGCGGGGTTCTCACGTGCTGGTGCTGTTGGGCCCCCGGCTGGTTCCTGTGGCGAGTGAGTGTGTTTCGTTTCTTGCCCTGCTGCAACTCCTGCTGCGCGTCCTGCCAGCTCTGCGGGCGGAGCTGCTCGCAAAACAAGGACCACCGATTGGCTAAGGTTACACCAGAAGGAGCTGCAACACCTGTGTCTTCTACCACCACTGTGGCTGTGTAAATACACTCATCTGATGTAGCCTAGCTCCATAAAAGACTCATGATGGAGATACAGTTAGGAAGTGGTATAACAGTAGAAGTGTTTTTTTGTTGTTGTTGTTTTGTTTGTTTTTTTGAAGAATTGCCAGGCGGTGGACTTTTTTCCACTGATATTTTTTGTTTTAAAAAATGAAAGAACATAATTCAACAAAATCTGCTATTTGTGATATGTATTTGATACTGGATCTGTGGAAACAACATGAGTTGAGATTTCTAGTTGGTTTCGCAAAGTGAAAAAGGAAAGAATTCCACTCTATATTACCTCAGTGGGATACAGCTAACACTAGGACAATCCAGCTTCAAAGGACTGGAAATATGTTTTATTATTAAAACTTTCCAATAAAATGCTCATTACACTAGCAGAGAGCATTATTATAGCTGTATTTTTCCAGGAGTTATTGGTCACTATCCTCTCCTGCAGATGACAATATTGTGAATGTTACTTTTTGTTTTTGGACCAATCTGTATCCTGCACATGTGCAGTAGTGACTCTTAAACTTATAGATCTATTATATCACATATGAAGACTGTAGATTCAAGATGATGCCAAAAAAAAAGGTGAAAAGTGTTTTTTTAAAGACCAAATCTTGCATTTTCACTGACACATTAGGTGTTTGCGAATGTGATGTGCAGGATAACTGCTGTAAAGTACATTAAAAAAAAAAAAAAAACTTTATAGCCAGAACTAGTAAATATTTACATTTTACAAAAGTAAAATGTAGCTAGTAAATATTATTAAAGGATCTACAAAGTGGCCATTTTTAACAGTCTGATGCACAAAGTATTTAATCCCAAGGAAAATATAATTTTAAAGGGATAGTTCCAAAAATGAAAATTCTGTTATTAATTACTCACCCTCATGTCGTTCCAAACCCATAAGACCTTCATTCATCTTCAAAACACAAAGGAAGATATTTTTGATGAAATCCGTGAGCTTTTTGTCTCTCCACTGGTATCAATGCAATTTACACATTCAAGGTCCAGAACAATAGGAAAGACATCATTAAAGTAATTCATGTGACTCAGTGGTTTTCCCCTCAATTTTATGAAGCGATGCAAGTGCTTTTTTTGCACACACAAAAAAACAAAACATAATTTACCACTTTATTTACAAAAATATTGACCTGCAATCCAGTAGGGGGAGCGCCACGACACATGCGTGTTGTGTTGACTCAAGACTGGAAGTTGTTCTGTAAATGCGATTTGGATAATATTATTTTGTAAATATAGAGGTAAATTATGTTTGCTCTTGCGTCGCTTCATAAAATTGAGGGTAAACCACTGGAGTCACATGGATTACTTTAAAGGGTTAGTTCACTCATTTATTACTCACCCTCATGCCGTTCCACACCCGTAAGACCTTTGTTAATCTTCGGAACGCAAATTGAGATATTTTTGTTTAAATCCGATGGCTCCGTGAGGCCTGCATAGGTAGCAATGACATTTCCTCTCTCAAGATCCATAAAGGTACTAAAAACATATTTAAATCAGTTCATGTGAGTACAGTGGTTCAATATTAATATTATAAAGCGACAAGAATATTTTTGGTGTGCCAAAAACCCCCCAAAATAACGACTTATATAGTGATGGCCGATTTCACGTGACTTTGGCGCTCCAAACCGCTGATTCAACACGCTGATTCATAACGGTCCGAAGCTTCATGAAGCAGTGTTTTGAAATCAGCCATCAGTATATAAGTCGTTATTTTGGTTTTTTTGGCGCACCAAAAATATTCTCGTCACTTTATAATATTAATATTGAACCACTGTACTCACATGAACTGATTTAAATATGCTTTTAGTACCTTTATGGATCTTAAGAGAGGAAATGTCATTGCTCCCTATGCAGGCCTCACGGAGCCATCGGATTTCAACAAAAATATCTTAATTTGTGTTCCAAAGATGAATGAAGGTCTTACGGGTGTGGAACAGCATGAGGGTGAGTAATAAATGACAGAATTTTCATTTTTGGGTGAACTAACCCTTTAATGATGTCTTTCCTATCGTTTTGGATCTTGAATGTTTAAATTGCGTTGCTTCCAGTGGAGGGACTGAAAGCTCTCGGATTTCATCAAAAATATCTTCATTTGTGTTTCAAAGATGAACGAAGGTCTTACAGGTGTGGAACGACATGAGGGTGAGTAATTAATGACAGAATTTTCATTTTTGGGTGAACTAACCCTTTAACCCCCCCTCCCAATCTTTTTTTTAAAATGTGTTTTGAGAGAGTTATGCATTTGTCCACTGCTATAGAATATATAATAGGATGTATATCATATCTTATGTCAGGCATTTTTAATTTGTGTTGATATAAATATAAAATACAATGACATAAAAAAGGTGAGTCATATGGAATTATGAGAAAGGGTCATCACCCATGGTGGTTTGAATATTGATCACCCTGAATATTTAAATATTTTAAATTTTATTTCCAAATTAAAAACAAACATTTTATAAATTAGAAGGTGGATTATTTCATGCATATTCCATTGCAGCGTTTTGATATTTCAGTTCAATGTATATCACTTATGTTGACGAATGTTGTCTGTATGTAAGTCTCTTATTCCTGTCGTCAGGATTAAAGGCATGATAGAGAGTTTAGATGCCAGTAAAACTGTAAATAGATCATTTCAGTGATTAAAAAACAATTTTAATGCGACCAAGTGTTTCAGATTCTCCTTGTGACTGTTTACAAAAGAGAGGGATAGTTTGGCAAGCGCTTTCATTTCAAACTGCGTCTGTTACTTTTGTCACTCCTAGCAACCTTTCAGAGCAGATCCTCTTTGCTCAAAGAAGAATTTCCTTTTCTCTGTTTGACCGATTTATATAATCACCAAACCCCCTGTTCAAACAGGCCCTAGACATTTAATATCTGACATTAAGGTGACCTCGATTTTTTTCTCTGAACCCGGGCAGTAGATTCTTTTCAGGCCTTGAAGGCCACAGCAAAGGGTGTGGGTTGTTGTTACACTGACCCCATTAAGACCATCCGTAAACGCTTTAAATTAACGGCCCTGCATTGTTCCTGTGGTATCTCTCTGACACAAGCGGGTGCAAACGTCATCGCTGATCCACTCGCACAACACGCCTAAATTGTTTGGTCTTCAACGTGTCAATAAAATGAATGACAGGACGTGTAAATATCACCTAAAACAGAATGCTATAAAGGCCAAAAATATACATTTTCCATCTGCTAAACAATGCTGTTGGCCAATATTTGCTGGGTTTTATTGATGACATTGTTTTTTTCCTCAAAAAGGGACAAAAGCATCCTTTGCTGACATCACAGTAGACATTTTGAGCCAATGTGAGGCATAAGTATTTACTTTTTCTGTCTGTACAGGTCTGTAGGTTTTTATATAGGAGAGTCTGGAGGCAATTAAGCTTGACAATGACTCTTGTGGGTAACGCATTACAAGTAACATGTATTATAAAATCACCAGATTACTTTTGATATAATGAGTAAAGTAATGCATTACTTTTTAAATTTAAATTAATATTTGAGTTACTTTTTTTAAAGGGGTCCCTAAGATTTCACTTTTTTAACTTTAGCTAGTGTGTAATGTTGCTGTTTGAGCATAAAAAACATCTGCAAAATTACGACGTTCAAAGTTCAATGCAAAGGGAGATATTTTTCTTTACAGAAATCGCTTTTTAAGGACTACAACAAACGGCTGGTAGGGACTACAACGAGCTTCTTCCCAGGTTAGTGACATCAAAAACCCCAAAATTTACATTACATCACAAACCCTGCCCCCAAGAACACGCAACAAAGGGGGTGAGGCCATGTTGAGCTGCTTTAGAGAAGAGGAAGAGTTGTTGTAGTAGAGTGTTGTTGCTATGCCGTCATTTTATGCTGGACTGCTTCACAAACAAGGGTCAATTCAATGCTGGATTTGCACAAAAGATTAACATGACCGCACATGTTAGTCGTTGAGTTGAGCCAACTCCACAGCAGCTACATAAATCTATCCAATAACCATTTAGAAACGTCCAGTTGCATTCTAAAAGTTGTAACTTGTTCCTGAGTCTCTCCATCAGTGTTCGACTCTGGTTTTAACAGTGTAAGGCTGAACGCGTTACTGACAATCGTCATTTTGGCTGCGTGAGATTCTCTAGCTTTGTTGTTGTTGAGCAACCGAAGCGTGAGCTGTTAAAGCTCCACCCTCTTCTATAAAGGGGGTCGGGAGCAGCAGCTCATTTGCATTTAAAGGGACACACACAAAAACAGCATGTTTTTGCTCACACCCAAATAGGGGCAAATTTGACAAGTTATAATAAATGATCTGTGGGGTATTTTGAGCTGAAATTTCATAGACACATTCTGGGGACACCAGAGACTTATATTACATCTTATAAAAGGGGCATAATAGGTCCCTTTAAACTTTCCATAAAAATTAACTAACGTAATTAGTTATTTTTTTAGGGAGTAACACAATATTGTAACGCATTACTTTTAACAGTAACTTTCCCCAACAAAAAAAGTGTTTCTGTAATAAATGTAATATGATATAGTTAGACTAGGCCTGATTATTTAACATTCTGTAGACATAAAAATTTGCTATCCAGTAACATTAAATCTTAGCATGATTCATAATGTAACTTTAAGGACCACTGCACTTCTCGTTTTCCACTTCTGTAGAAAAACGGTGATAACAAAAGCTAATACATAAAGTGAAAGTGACTTTGTGAACTTCCTTTTTAAATGTCTTCATCACCACCCTTGTGAATTACCTGTTTCTGGAGTTTGATTCTTACTTTTCTTATTTGTGTGATCCACTTGTCAATTCTGATTTCATTCTGAGATTGATACATGGTAACTGGTTAAATATAATGTTTACATAGCACAGAATTCTTCTACAGACATGTCATGTTGAACAGACATTTCACCCATTTTGAGGTAGGTCTCATTACCTACTTCCCTCTCTGACACTTACTGAGTAGTGTCTATTGTTCACTTCTAATGTAATGTTTGTTCACAGTGTCTTCAGACAAAGTGAAATGGCCCTGTTCATCTTCATAACCTTTCAGCTTTTACTGCAGGTTAAATCACAAGGTAAGTGATCTCTCATACTTTACAATGATGTTAACCCAGCTAACAAAAATATGTTCTAAGAATGTTTTGCTAATGTTCCCATTTGGTTATGTAACTCCATTTTATCATTTTGCAAATATTATGGGAATGTTACTTTTGAATGTTCTCTGAATGTTCTGAAACAAGAAGCAACATTTAAAAAAAGTTAGACGAACGTCCAACTAAAACGTTTCAGAAAAAAACATAAACAATGTATAAGTAATCTTTTTGTGCTAATGTTTTTGAGAACATTATTAACAGTTGACCAAACATTCTATTAATGTTACTTGGAAGAACGTTTGTTCATAACTTTGAGAGAACCATCCCAGAATGTTAGCTACAGTTCTGAGTTCCCGTTCATTTCCCCCCTTGCACAATTATTATGAAGAATATACATTTTAGATCTCTAGACTTGCCTTCACAAATGTTGAACAGATTAATAAATAGATGTAATATTTATTTGAACATTTTTATATAAACCTTGGTGTCTTAATCATATTCAAGAGTCAATAGTTTAATAAAACGATCTTGTCCAATCATATATATATATTGTGTATTAATTTACATTGACATTAACACATGCACAGACAATTTGTATGTTTTTATGTATTTTTATGTATTTATTTATTTAATTTAAAATGAATTTAAATTGTTTTGGATTAATAATTAATTGTGATATTTTGTTGCAAAGGTGAATTTATGGATCTCATCTTTTTTTATAGGTTTTCCGCAGGCTAACCTGACAATATTTCCTACATCTGCCACCTCTGGAGAAAAGGTGCAGATGGAGTGTGGAGGTTATAAGAATCATCGTGTATCTGAATGTATGTTCTACCCTGAAGGACAGGAGAGCTTTAAAAAACCAAGTGCATCGTGTAACCTCACTCTTACCAGCACCGAACTGATCCTGTGGTCACATGATGCAGAGAGTTCACATGTCAACATATCCTGCTACTATACTGTGTATAGCTTAGCAGTAAATGAAACATCTCCTCATTCCAACAAAGTCTCAGTAAGGGTCAGAGGTGCGCTGTTTAATCACAAACTATGTGTAATAGATAGATAATGTGGTTTATTATTTTTCAAGCTGATGTTTTTGTATCTCATAAGGTTTGGCTGCCATGTCATCTTTGCCACCGATCACAGAGGACAGCCCAACTACACTGACCCCCAATGGAACCACTGAAGGTGGAATCTTAGCATTTTTAATTGAATTTCCAGCTTTTCTGATTCAACTTGTATTAATTTACAAATGTGTCACATAAGAAAACACTAAGGAGCATTTCAGTTGCTTTACCCCGGTTAAAAACCGCATTAAAACATTTTGATTCCTGTGTTGACATATTTCCAATTGAAACAGGAAGTTGGGGTAAGGTGGCTGTCTTTAAAAACTGCCGATATGCTTTAGGTTACGTCATAGTCATAAACCTTGTATTTGCATTGGACAAACATTTGTATATGCCCTTGACAGTAAAGAAAGACTGTAAAATGGAATGTATATATCTGAAAAAAGATAATTACGTGACATTTTAGGAGTATAGACTAATAGCTAAGGCTTTTTAAAGCCAGTATGTGTCTTTCTTATTCCAGCACTTTCTAAACTGATCATTGCGTTTTCGTATATAAACATTAATTTCAGCAAATTTATCCACTGCGTCAACAATGGACACAACAACACGTGAGTTGCCTTGACTGTACAATTCACCAACATAACTCTGTTTCATCTTATTGTTATACTTGCATTATAAAAGGCCATTTAAAAACTATATGTCTATTAATAATGTTTAACTTGTAGTGTAACTCCTGTTCTTTGGTTTCAATAGCTTTGGCTGTAGCATCCAGTACTGAAATCATAACAGATCCGATAACCAGTAAGTGCTTTTCTACTCATAATTTTCCTCTATTTATCAAAGATTTTGATTGGTTGGCTTTAAATCTACTTTTGTTTTGTTGCTTACAGATATGACCAGTCTAACTACCAATGACAGCCAGAGTTCAACAGGTCCTGCAAATGGTAAATCTTGAGGTCTTCTCTTCTAATCTGTAACATTACTGTAGACAAAACACATTTGATTGATTTATTTACAAATCTTCAGCATCCCTGGAATCGACTACAGTTACTGAAACTACAGAACATACATCAGGTAACTTAACTACAAAAATGTTCTAAGAACGTTTTGCTAAAGTTCTTATTAAACATTATTTCTGTATGTTCTTTGAACGTTTAAAAGTTTTTTTCTTTGTTATACAAACGTTAAGGAAACATTCCATTTTATCATTCTTCAAACATTATGGAAATGTTACTTTAGACGAATGTCCAACTAAAACATTTAAGAAAAATTGATTTGATAATGTTTTGAGAACATTATTAAAGGTGCTGTATGTCATTTTTTGACTGTACTAAAGCATAAAAATACCGTAATATGTTTGCAGATATTCAGAAGTTCACATACTCATTTCTCTGAAAAACAATTGCTACAGAAATGTGTGTCAGAATGTCTGTTTTTGTTTGGGTTTGTGTGATTCCGCCCACTGCCAATTTACACAATAGTATTTTGACACCCCGGATTGCCAGTTGGAGTAAAACACAGCGTATTGCAGCCATTGAAGCCATCAAACAAACTGGGTCCGAGATCACAGATTCTACCCAACTTAAAAGGCCTCAGCATTCATATAAAAATCTCTGTGAACGGGAGCATATTAAAATGCATATAAATCAAAAGTGTGTAAGTCTCCTCTCCTTCTGTTGTCAATTGCACTCGCTCCTGTTGTGTGTCCTCAATATGGCACCCGCGTGAGCAATGAGTCTGAGGAGGAGTTGGCAGGGGAAACAACTCTCTCCAATATTTTGAATTTGGACTGCAGTATCCATTTCAGCTGCTACCTGTCAATATTACAATACGGCACCTTTAAAGACCAGATAACTTTGCACGAACATTCTATTGATGTTACTGGAAGAACGTTTGATCATAACTTTGAGAGAACCTTTCCAGAATGTTAGTCAACGTTCTATAAGAACATTCCTTGTTAGCTGGGAAATTACTATTTTATATTGAGAGAGCTGAATATGTTATTTAAACATGTTGAACACATATGCTAATGGACAATTTCTCTTTTATACATTTTCTCTTGATGATTAAAGGCCCTGAAATACTTAAGTACTTAAATAAAAGTAAGTAACTTTACTCAGATGCTTATCTTCTGTAACCCAGTGGCAGCATTTGACACTATATATACAGTAATGCAACAGTGAATTAGTTGCTAATCTTTTATATCTTTGTCTGGCACAGAAATTTTTTTCTCTATTTCTGTGGTTGCAACTGGTGGAGGAATTGTACTGACTGGACTGTTTGGCATCTGTTTATACGGATGTACACGTGAGTTTTAAAAAAAAAAATCGGCATGATTTTATGGCTTATAGTTTTAACATTCTGGTTGAAAAGTTGGTCAATTTGACAACTTGATTTGATGTTTCCTTCATTGCAGGAAGGCCAAAGGACGAGAGGTAAAGATGTTTCAGAGTTCATTTTGTGCATATATGAAATAATTGGTGAAATTATAAGAAAATAAGGCATAAAGAGGTGCACAAAATATATTTGTGAAATTTACTAGGATTTGGATTGAAAGAAAGAGTAGAAAACAGGGTAAGTTTTTACTTTCCCCTCAAAACGTAAGTCATATCTCACTCAAAATAAAAGTCAAATACACGTTAATGTCAAGGTTTGCCATCTTGGTTTGTAGGAGTTCCTTTACCAATGGCCGGTTCAGACTCAGTAAGTATTTCTATCATTATCAACCATTAATGGGATCATTTTAATATTTGACACTATTGAATAGATCAATCTTTGTTATTTAGTCTGGTGAGGAAGATACAGCATTTTACTCAACCATCAACTCTGTACAATCCACCTCTCAACCATCAGGTAAAGAGTAAAACCAATCCCCTCCATATTATGTACTATATTATATTTTGTGTATTATTTTCATATAAATAGCATTATGATTTATTATAGGCTACTTATATAACACACAGCAAACAGGTTAGAGGGATTTGCAAACCTTTGCATTAGCTGGCACTGAGATGATTTCATATTATTGGCTTAATAAATAGGCTCCAATCAGAATCATGAAAAATTCCAAACTATTTCAGTTGGATAATATTCATGCTGCTTATTACACCTTCTGATCTGCCCTTGTTTTGATATAAATGTGTTCAGCGTGGATGCTTGTCAAGCTCACAAATATTTTTTGCTATATCTGATAAAAATAATAGGTTACGCTATTTCGATGGTCCACTTTAGACATTCTACTAACTATATAACTTATGTCAATAACTCTCATTACAGTGTTAGTAGACTGTTAGGTTAGGGTTAGGTGTTAGGGTTCAGGTTAGTAGAATAAGTTGACATGTACTTGCAAAGTTACTTATAGTCAGTAGAATGTCTGTTGGGGAGCATCAAAATAAAGTGTTAGCAGATATTAAGCAGACAGTCTACTAATACTGTAATGAGAGTTAGTTGACATGTAGGTAGTAGAATGTCTAAAGTGGATCATTGAAACAAACTGTTACCAAATAATAATTTTGCTAATTTTGCATCTTACTGTTATTCTAATTATATACTATCATGGTCATTATTTGATATCTGATGTGTCTTGTTATGCAGGAAACAGTAAGAAATCAAAGCAAACCAAGGTAAGTAAATCAGTTGGTTACACATGTACATGCAATTACTGTATTTATCCTCATTTTAAGACTCACTTTTTCTCCAGATGGAATTGAATCCTTTGTATTACACTGTCCTCAAACAACCACTCGTCTCCACTGACAACAAGGATGTTTACAGTGTGGTGACGGTCAACTGACAGAATCCAACTCTGCCCGCTACTATTTTAATTTAGAACAGAATTGATCAGTCTTCATTTTAAACAGAATTTAATACTCAATAGCAAATGCATGTTAAACATCTGCTTTCTAAACAATACAAGACTTTCAAAACTGTCATAGATCACAAACTTCAATCAGTTCACTTGTATTTTCACACGTGTAGCCACATCAAAAAGCACAGCATGAATGCATACTGTTACGCAATGCTTAACAATTATACTGTGTTATTATGAATGGCAGTTGAATGACTCTGAATATTTTCACCTGATGTTCATCATTTAAAGCAACTCATTTTGACTTTCACTCTTAGAAGAAAAGGTTTTCTCATATTTCTCAATTTTTTTGCCATATTGAGTCAAGAACTTCGGGATTCTATGTAGAACCCTTTTGAACCTTTGTTCTAAGAGTGAGATATTTTTGCATGGTTTTTTTTGTCCATTTCATTTGATCTAAAATTCCCACTTCCTTTTGTTCAAATGGTCTCATGAGTTTTTTTGTCAGATTAATTAGTAAAATTTGAATTGCTGAATAATCATATAAAAAAGTTTTCTGGTCATAGCATGTCATGGGAATTAAAATACAAAAAAACTGCTACACATTTGTACAAAAAGACCTAACTTGTATTGTTTGCTGTTGGATTATGTAATAGCTCATGTGTCTAATTCGAAAAGAGATCTTTATGTTTTTGTGATTAAACCAAAGACCTAATTACTTTTTACAAACTTTGTTTGCATCATTTTATGTGAAAGGAAATGTTCAAATGAACAATTCAAATACATTCACTGGCTGTGTTTCTAGTGTGGCCAGTTTTGTATGATGAGCCAAATCCATACATTCACACAGTTTTTGTTAAATGAATACTTTCATTCAGCAAGGATTTAATTTATCAAAAGTGACACTTAAAGCATTTATAATTCAAATATCTATTTCAAATAAATCCTGTTCTTTTGAACTTTCTATTAATCAAAAAAAATCCTGGGATTTTAGCTGTATTTTTGACTGGGTTCACAATAGCAATGAGCTCATAACGTATTAACTTAACTAAAATTATACTTTTATGTTATTATAACTTCTGTTTTAAGTTTTATAAATCACAGTTTTCAAGTTTTTGACAGTATGACGGAAAACAGAGTTGGTCAAACAGAGTTGGACAAAACTCAAAATACGTACCAATACGTACATGTATCACTGCAGTTTCTAAAAGAAATGAACACTAGAGGCAGTAAAACAAGCACTAGCAAGCACTTTTAATCCTTTTCACACACAATTATGATTACAGGGCCAGAGTATGGATTAATAAAGACTTGTTTTCACACGGCTCCTTGCACAATAATGTTATGACCTCAAAACACTTTTTACCATAAAGCTTGATTTGTAAATTAATATATTTTGGAGTTTGCATCACTTACCCAGCTGCAATTGTTCAGTTTTACTGACATAACAAGCTTGCTCAGTAGCTCAGCTGGTACTCAATTGTACTTGTAATGCGAAGATCTCGGGTATGACTCCCGTGAAAGACGAGTAATGGTAAAAGGGCTCAAAGACAAGAGTTCAAAAACAAGCTAAAATGCCATGGTTACGATTGTGTTTTTATGTCACATTTGCTTTTGTTAACACTATCGGGTAGGTCTAGGATTTATTGTAGGTGTCTGTTATTAAACGCGATGGAGCATTAAGCTTTTAGCACCACTCACCAGACATTTCAATTCGGAACTACGGTGATACATAATAAAACATTGCCATATCCATGTTCATCTGTTCCGGAAAAACTAAATACGCTTTTAGCGGCACTCACTGGACATTCCACTTTGAAACTGTTGCAAAACGTGCATGACACAACGTATTTTGCATTTTTACGTTTTTCTAATGAGCCTGTGCAGCATGATCTGGCACAACAGACAACATTCTGACAAAAGGCAGAGAACACAGGGTGAATAAATATGGAAACAAATGAGGAGAGTAATGAAGGAGGACAGGAGGGGTTAGGGTCAAGACACTAGACATGGGAGCACATGGCACATAGAAACAAACATGACTGAACCCATGTGCTGACACCAAACAAAAACAAGAGCACCTGGCCAAAGACAACTCACAGGCCAGACACTCAACAAAAACACACGAAAACAGTCAAGAGCATGCAGTGAGGGAGTGAACAATCAAACCGTGTGTTCACAATAAAAGAAGAAAACATGGAGCATGAATGTCTGGACCCTGACAGTGAAATTAAACCAAACTATACAGGAGTGCCGGTGTTATGGCAGAGGAATAAATCAATAAATTAAAGATTTAACAACATGAATGACAAAAAAACATACCTGCTTAAAGATACAAACAGTCTTTTATACTATGTGATTTTGCCCTTAACAATGTTATAAACAATGCAATTAGCACATGCTTCAAGTTCACCAATGACATAGAAAACTAATCATAAACTTAAAGTGGGTCAGTTGTGGCCTAATGGTTAGAGAGTCTGACTTGTAACACAAAGTCTCAGTATCAGCAGGAAATGTAGGTGGGGCGAGTGAATGAACAGAGCTCTCTTCTCTCATTACCCACAACCCCCAATTGCGCTGCACGCAAAGACAGGATGATACATGTGTGTCAGAGTTCTCCAAAAAAAGACCAAAAAAGACCAACCTGAGTGACAGAAGGAACCTTGACACAGATATATGCTATTTGTAGCTCCATGTCTGTTCAACCCTTTACACTTTTGCAACCACACTGCTGTCCTGTGCTTCAGATCAACACAAACCACTGTGAGAAATATACTGAGACTTTAAGATGCATCATATTCTGACCTTCCCTTTAGCATCAGTAGAAATGATGACAGGTAGAGGCGAGGATCTAAATGGAAAGGGCTGTTTAATGAACAAACAAAACGATAACAAAAGAACCAGGAGTCAAAGGAAACAGAGAATGCAGGAACACAAAAAAACACGAAATACATCTAATGTTACATGCACAAACGTACGACTGACGAGGAACAGGAGAAACACAAGGGCTGTTTATACACAAGGGGTAACAAGCAACAAGACACACCTGAGAACAAGAAAGACTAATCAATAAGAAAACTGCTATTCTGAATAATAATCTAAACCAGTAAAGGAAATATTATAATTTCTTTTTTTTAAATTTATACATTTTACACATTCTCATTCAGAATATTTTAATCTACTTATAAAGTAAAACAACACAAAACTGCTATTCTGAATAATAGTATTCTTTACTCAGTTTTCTTTGATGCATTTTAAATTTGAAAAACTGGTTTGTCAACATTGAATCAATGAGACTCTGTAAAATCTCTGTAAAACACCTTTACTTTTCTCAATGCAAACAAACATTAAAGTAAACCTAGAAATGGCCCCATTTGATGGTCATGTGGTATATTCAAATTCTGATCAATTTATTTTCCTGCACACTATTTAACTGATTTAGTGCAGTTAACTATATTAATTTCCTTATACCATATAAACATGGATTAAAGCCTTATTTTTTCTTTTGTCAGTCTCGTGGCTTTCAGTAGTGCTGGTTTTCTCTGGTGTTGGTTTATTTCTGTCTGGACTCATGGGATTCATCTGTCTCTGCCACTTTGACAGTAAGTTTAGATATACATAAACTGAGCTCCATGATATAGGAACATGATAATAAAGTGTGTATCTGTGCAGGTTCTGATGATGTTCTCACAGAGGTGAACTACAGCTCCTGCCAGGTGGAAACAACATCTCTGTTAACTTCCTCTGTGTGCTCCAAAAAACATGGATGAACCGCTTCATTTCTTCACTTGTTGCACCTCTAAAGAGTAAAACAAGTACAGATAGTATGATAGTATGTACAGTACAGTAAAGCTACTGAATTCATATACTGATCAGCAGGCCAAGTCAGAATCTGTGAAGGTTTTCGTCTCATTCTGATTTTGGGAGAAAATGGGTTTTATGTTGGTAAAATTTATTATATGTAACTAAATGGCACCTTCAAATTGGCAAAAATATTCAATAAATATGTATTTACACAAAATTATTAGTGTCTCGTTCATTTTGTCTATATTATTTTTTCTGTCAAATTACTGTACAATCAGTGACTAATGATCAATGCTTCCATATGATTAACTGATTAGATTTTTGCATGCAGCAAACTTGTACTCAATGTAGAGCTGATTATTAATGTTTAATAGACACTGACCAAAAAGTAATTGTTTGCATATTAGTATATTTTATATTTAAAGGATTAGTTCACTTTCAAATGAAAATTATCCCACGCTTTACTCACCCTCAAGCCATCCTAGGTGTATATGACTTTCTTCTTTCTGATGAACACAATCAGAGTTATATTAATAAATATCCTGACACATCCAAGCTTTATAATGGCAGTGAACGGGACCAACGAGTATAAGCTGAAGAAAATGCCTCCATCCACATCCATCCATCATAAATATACTTTACACGGCTCCTGGGGGTTAATAAAGGCCTTCTGAAGTGAAGCGATGCGTTTGTGTAAGAAAAATATCCATATTTAACAAGTTATGAAGTAAAATAACTAGCTTCCGCCTTTCGTATTCAACTTACGAAACTTATGTTTTTTTCGTAATTTAAATACGGAAGGTGTAGGACGTAGCATAAGCAGTTGAACTGCAAGAGGCGTTACACTTTCTTCGTAAGTTGAATACAGAAGGCGGTCTGGCGGAAGCTAGAGATTTTACTTTATATCTTGTTAAATATGGATATTTTTCTTACAGGTACAGGTATAATGTTAAATTTAATACCTGTATTTATTATTAAATAAAAATTTTCAATATTATGATCTAGTCAAGGAGTTCTCAGCTCTGGCCCTAGAGATCCACTTGCCTGCAGAGTTTAGCTTCAACACTGATCAAACTCACCTACCTGTAGCCTTAGTAATCCTGAAGATGTTGATCTGCTTCTTCAGGTGTGTTTGTTTCTCATTATATATCTATTATTGGTACAGTTATTTTTGCTACATTTAAATGTTTTTTACACAAAGATTGAAGGTAGATTTGTTAGAAACCCTAGCTGATTCTCTTTCTCTTTACATACTGTATCTTTATATGGCAGAAATAGTATGAGTATATTAGTATGCCATTTTGAACTCAAACCATTACTGTAACAAGGAAGGGAGTCAGAAGTGTGGAACTAAGTGCAGGCGTAAGTTTATTAAACAAAACAGGAAACATGAGGAGCCAGAAAAACAACTGACCAACTAACATAACAAACACTGGGGCTTTAATACACAGGAGATAACAAGACACAGGTGCACCAAAAGAACTACAAAAGGACTACAACTAGAATACAAAAGGACTACAAAGCTAGAAACAGGAAAAAGGAACAGAACAGGGCAAAATGCAAACTAAACATAAAAGTCTAAATAGGAGACATGACAGTTCCATGTGCCCCGATCTGCCCTACGTCACAGTCCAAAAGGATGTAAGTGTGGTCTTATGATCTACACTTCATCTGCATTATATCCAGTTTAACTACCAGTGACAGCCATATTTAACAGGTCCTGCAAATGGCAAGTCCTCAGGTCTTCTCTTCTAATCTGTAACATTACTGCACTATCCCTGAAATTGACAACACACTTATTGAAATTACAGAATGTGCATAAGGTAAATTACTCTAAAACTTCTATGTATATGTTAAGTCGTGTTAATTTCCCCTTGATGATTGAAGGCCCACCTTCACAAAATCCACCTCTCAACCATAAGGTCCCCTCCATATTATATTTTAATGATACCTTAATTTTTTCAATTTATTTTGTTTAAATAAATAAAAGCAGCTATACAATTAACAATCGCAATATTGACGACAGGCATCTGACCACTGTGGATATGAGTCAGACTTCTTTCCTTGTGTACATTTAACGCGGTGCGTGTCTTTGTGTCACTTCACTCTTTGATGTGACGCTGACATGGTTCTGCTCATCATCTTTACACTCTTGCTGGAGGTTCAACCTCAAAGTAAGTGACAATTTTAATCTAAATTAAGTTTTTTTTCAATCACATATCATTATCTTTAAAGGGATAGTTCACCCAAAAATAAACAGTCTGTCATAATTTATTCACCCTCAAGTTGTTTCAAACCTGTTTGAGTTTCTTTGTTCTGTTGAACACAAAAGAAGATATTTTAAAGAATGTTGGTAACCAAACAGTTGATGGTCCCCATTGACTTTCATAGTATTTTTTTCCCATACTATGGAAGTCAATGGCTACAGTTAACTGTTTGATTACTAACATTCTTTAAAATATCTTCTTTTGCTTTCAACAGAACAAAGAAACTCATACCGGTTTGGAACAATTGAGGGTGAATAAACGATGACAGAATTTTCATTTTTGGGTGAACTATCCCTTTAAGGATAGTGTGCATTTTTATCTTTACTTGAATATTTTCACCCTTATGTGTCGGAACTAACTGGTTTTAGATATTACCTACATTTATAAAAAATACAAAATAATGGCAAAGATGTCAGTAAACAACTACAGAAAAATATATATAGATCTGTACTTGCCATGTCAATCAGTTTTTTGAATACAGGGATGTGACGATGGAAAAAAAATGAGATAGAAGAAAAAAATGCGTATTTCATTGCTTTAGCATTTTTTATTTATAATATTTTAAAATGCATATACGTGCCTATTTGTGTGAGTATATTTTTGTATACTTTATACAGTTAAGTAATGTGTGCTGGTATGTTCCTCAGCTGGTCTGCTGCAGCCGTTTTCAGTTCTTTGTTTTTTTTTTTTGTTTTTTTTTGTGAGAGCAAAAGCAAAAATGACCAAAATATATATTAAATGATTTCATCATCACATTGAGCTATACTTATACTATGAACACATTTCATCATTCAGATGTTTTTATTTTTAGGTGGATGATTCTCTTTGCAGGTTGTAGAAGCAGTTTTCTGCTAGTTGCATGCATCAATTACACAATGCAGTATAGGTTGTAGACTGTTATTTCTGGGTTTCCTATTAAATAGAGTGATGAAAACAAATGGAGGCAGAAGTTCAGAGGAAACCCAGGAAACAATCTATACTGCATCGTGTTGAGGCATATCACAGTGGCTCTCAACCTTTTTTACTTGAATATGACAGACTGACAGATTCACACGGTGATGTTTCATTTGGTACAGTAATGTGTCACATTAAAATGTCACTGTTTAGCATCTTCTATGAACAGTGTTGCTCTCTTCTAAGCATGGATCCTCCACACTAATGTGCTCTGTATATGTTGTTTTTCAGAAGAGAGGCCGGTCATTACAGTAACCCATGACTCTCAAATTGGTACTTTTATAATTTACTGTCAAATACCAGGATCAGATAACACTGCTTATGCTTGTTTTATTTACATTGGAGATGAAAATCGACAAATTCTAAAATCTCAAAAAGCATCTGGAACATCACAGTGCATTTCTGCACTCCACGAAAATTATTTATTTAATCAACTAAAGTCAGTTAAGAGTAAAGTGATGAGCTGCAATTATTCTCCAGAACCTGCATCATCCAAACGTTCACCATATAGTGACAAATTCAACCTGAGAGGTATGTCATTTTAATCTAATATGAATCTTCACATTCACAATTAATTTAACAATTTTTAACATTTTGTTAATGTATTTTTTTTCTCTACAGCTTTTCTTCCTGTGCAAATTCAGTCACCAAGCACAACAAATTCATCAACATTATGTATGTTTATCTGAAATATATAATTCTTATTGTGGTGATGATTATTTTGATGATTAACCTGGCAAAATGTTCTCTGCAGATTCAACATTGACATTCTCTAGTGAAACAACAACCATGAGTAAGCAGACTAAATGTGACTCTAAATTGTGATTTTTTTAAAATTATTATTATTATTTTTTTTTTACAACAACTTTGAATAGTAAGTTCTTAACATTTCAGCAACTCTGGCTGCAGAATCCACTACTTGGTATGAGACCACAATAAACCCTACAGCTGGTGAGCTCCTTTATTATTAGTAAATTTATTCATTTTGCTTATCAATTTGTGTCTGGTGAAGGAGAAATGATGACAGGTAGAGGCGAGGATCTAAATGCAAAGGGCTGTTTAATGAACAAACAAAACGATAACAAAAGAACCAGGAGTCATGAGATACATCTAGTGTTACATGCACAAACGTACGACTGACGAGGAACAGGAGAAACACAAGAGCTGTTTATACACAAGGGGTAACAAGCAACAAGACACACCTGAGAACAAGAAAGACTAATCAACAAGAAAACTACAAAGAACAAACATGACACTCAGGACAGGAAGTAACATAAAAGTCCAAATACAGCACAAAGACACTATTTTAAACCAGTGCAGAAAATGCTATAATTCCTTTTTTTTTTTTACTTATTTATACAATTTACAAATTTTCATAAAATATTTTAATCTACTTATAAAGTAAAACAACACAAAACTGCTATTCTGAATAATAGTATTCTTTACTCAGTTTTCTTTGATGCATTTTAAATTTGAAAAACTGGTTTGTCAGCATTGAATCAATGGGACTCTGTAAAATCTCTGTAAAACACCTTTACTTTTCTCAATGCAAACAAACATTAAAGTAAACCTAGAAATGGCCCCATTTGATGGTCATGTCATGTGGTATATTCAAATTCTGATAAATATATTTTCCTGCACACCATTTAACTGATTTAGTGCAGTTAACTACAAACCCGATTCCAAAAAAGTTGGGACACTGTACAAATTGTGAATAAAAAAGGAATGCAATGATGTGGAAGTTTCAAATTTCAATATTTTATTCAGAATACAACATAGATGTATCAAATGTTTAAACTGAGAAAATGTATCATTTTAAGGGAAAAATAAGTTGATTTTAAATTTCATGGCATCAACACATCTCAAAAAAGTTGGGACAAGGCCATGTTTAGCACTGTGTGGCATCCCCTCTTCTTTTTATAACGGTCTGCAAACGTCTGGGGACTGAGGAGACAAGTTGCTCAAGTTTAGGAATAGGAATGTTGTCCCATTCTTGTCTAATACAGGCTTCTAGTTGCTCAGCTGTCTTAGGTCTTCTTTGTCACATCTTCCTCTTTATGATGCGCCAAATGTTTTCTATGGGAGAAAAAGATCTGGACTGCAGGCTGGCCCTTTCAGTATCCGGATCCTTCTACGCAGCCATGATGTTGTAATTGATGCAGTATGTGGTCTGGCATGGTCATGTTGGAAAATGCAAGGTCTTCCCTGAAAGAGACGACGTCTGGATGGGAGCATATGTTGTTCTAGAACTTGGATATACCTTTCAGCGTTGATAGTGCCTTTCCAGATGTTTAAGCTGCCCATGCCACACACACTCATGCAACCCCATACCATCAGAGATGCAGGCTTCTGAACTGAGCGCTGATAACATCTTGGGTTGTCCTTGTCCTCTTTAGTCCGGATGACATGGCGTCCTAGTTTTCCCAAAAGAACTTCAAATTTTGATTCGTCTGACCACAGAACAGTTTAACTTGCCTCAGTCCATTTTAAATAAGCTTTGGCCCAGAGAAAACGCCTGCGCTTCTGGATCATGTTTAGATATGGCTTCTTTTTTGACCTATAGAGTTTTAGCCGGCAACGGCAAATGGCACAGTGGATTGTGTTCACCGACAATATTTTCTGGAAGTATTCCTGAGCCCATGTTGTGATTTCCATTACAGTAGCATTCCTGTATGTGATGCAGTGCCGTCTAAGGGCCCGAAGATCACGGGCATCCAGTATGGTTTTCTGGCCTTGACCCTTACGCACAGAGATTGTTCCAGATTCTCTGAATCTTTGGATGATATTATGCACTGTAGATGATGATAACTTCAAACTCGTTGCAATTTTTCTCTGAGAAACTCCTTTCTGATATTGCTCCAATATTTTTCGCCACAGCATTGGGGGAATTGGTGATCCTCTGCCCATCTTGACTTCTGAGAGACACTGCCACTCTGAGAGGCTCTTTTTATACCCAATCATGTTGCTAATTGACCTAATAAGTTGCAAATTGGTCCTCCAGCTGTTCCTTATATGTACATTTAACTTTGCCGGCCTCTTATTGCTACCTGTCCCAACTTTTTTGGAATGTGTAGCTCTCATGAAATCCAAAATGAGCCAATATTTGGCATGACATTTCAAAATGTCTCACTTTCAACATTTGATATGTTATCTATATTCTATTGTGAATAAAATATAAGTTTATGAGATTTGTAAATTATTGCATTCCTTTTTTATTCACAATTTGTACAGTGTCCCAACTTTTTTGGAATCGGGTTTGTATATTAATTTCCTTATGCCATGTAAACATGGATTAAAGCCTTATTTTCGTACTTTTGTACTATTTTGACAGGTTTGTGGCTTTCAGTAGTGCTGGTTTTCACTGGTGTTGGTTTATTTCTGTCTGGACTCATGGGATTCATCTGTCTCTACTTTAACAGTAAGTACAATACAAGTTTAGTTATGCATAAACTGAGCTCCATGATATAGAAACATGATAATAAAGTGTGTATCTGTGCAGGTTCTGATGATGTTCTCACAGAGGTGAACTACAGCTCCTGCCAGTTGGAAACAACATCTCTGTTAACTTCCTCTGTGTGCTCCAAAAAAACATGGATGAACCGCTTCATTTCTTCACTTGGTGCACCTCTAAAGAGTAAAACAAGTACATAAAGTATGATAGTATGTACAGTACAATAAAGCTACTGAATTCATATACTGATCAGCAGGCCAAGTCAGAATCTGTGAAGGTTTTCCTTTCATTCTAATTTTGGGAGAAAATGGGTATTGGTAAAATGTAACTAAATGGCACCTTAAAATTGGCAAAAATGTTCAATAAATATGCAATTACACAAAATTATCAGTGTCTCATTCATTTTGCCTATATAATTTTTCTGTCAAATTACTGTACAATCAATGCTTCCATTTGATTAACTGATTAGATTTTTGCATGCAGCAAACTTGTACTCAATGTAGAGCTGATTATTAATATTTAATAGACATTGACCAAAAAGTAAAATGTCTATTATTTTTTTTATTGTCTATTATTTGGTCAACCCTGATCAAACTCACCTACCTGTAGCCTTAGATAACAAGACTAACTAGACACAGGTGCAAATGTTCAGGGAGAAATAAGGGGAACCCAAAGAACTACAACTAGAATACAAAATGACTACAAAACTAGAAACAGGAAAAAGGAACAGAACAGGGCAAAATGCAAACTAAACATAAAAGTCCTAATGGGAGACATGACAGTTGCATGTGCCCCGATCTTCCCTACGTCACAGTCCAAAAGGATGTTTATTTTAATGATAGCTTCATTTTTTTCCATTTTTTTTTTAAATAAATAAAATAAATAAAAGCAGCTATTAACAACCGCAGTTTAGACGACAGACTTCTGATCACCGTGGATATGAGTCAGATGAGAGCGCCCTCTGCTGCCTAACACAGGGACTTACAGATGTATCTGACATGATGGCAGTCTTATCATTGAACACAAGTTTACACATTCAATTATATATAGCCCATTATATTATATAATATGTCCTTTAAAATCTGTATCAATTAAAAACATTGCAGGTAAAGAAAAGTCTTAGTTGTTTTGACTGGGCTTACAATAACAACAGGCTACATAACATGTTATCTTTTTTTACTTACAATTGTAGTTTTGTTCAAACTTTTATTTTATTATTCTACGTTTTTAAATGTCTGTTTTAAAGTTGGCAGAGCTGTTCTAAAAGTTAAATATTAAAGCAGCACTATTTGTAGCTCCATCTCTGCTAGCTTCTGCAATCACACTGCTATCCTGTGGCTTTGAAAGACCCCAGCGCTTCAAATAAATACAAACCACTGTGAGAAAATATACTGAGACTTTAAGATGCATCATATTCTGACCTTCCCTTTAGCATCAGAAAAAATATTTTTTGTGTTTTCATTTATTTGGTTTGATATACTTGAAGTAGCTGATCATTCTACAGTCTGTGTCATATGTTTAATGTTGTAGAGACATATTGTGTCATTGAGTTTATATAATTTTCCTTTCATTACTTCTTTCTTCCTCATGTACATTTGACGTGGTGCGCGTCTGTCTCACTTCACTCTTTGATGTGACGCTGACATGGTTCTGCTCATCATCTTTACACTCCTGCTGGAGGTTCAACCTCAAAGTAAGTGTCAGTTTAAATGATTTAACAAGTTTTATCTCATATTAGTTGTCTGTTCTCCTTTGTTTTAGGATAGTATGCATATTTTTTTCTTTTCTTTGTTTTAGTATAGTAATATGCATATATTTTCACTATCATACTGGCATAACTGCTGTTTTTAGGTACAACCAAAATTTACAATAAACATTTATAGCTCAACTGCAAAAAATGCGACTATTACTGACAAAATATGTAGAGCTGTACTGATGATGGAATAAAATTAGATGGGGAGAGAACAATTATATTTCAGTACTTTGCATTTTGTTAATTATATTATTTTAAAATGCATATACATGTGTATTTGTGTAAGTATAAATACTGTTATGTCTGTTAAGTACCGTGTGCTGCATGTTCCTCACTAGTTTTTAGTTCTTTGTTCTGTTTATGTTGTGAGCAAAAGCAAAAAGTATAATATAAATATTATAAAAAGTATTAATAAAAATAATAAATTATTGCTTTTATCATCATCATCATCATCGCACTGAGCTAGGCCTTTGCTATAAACACTTCACAGTCACTCGCAGGTTTATTTTTAGGTTCACTTTGCAAGTTGAAGAATCAGTTTCTTCTAGTGCATGTTCTCAGAAATACCTTAACATGTTTTTAATACTTTTTATTAACAGAAACTGGGAGTGCTGATATATTAAAAATAATTAACTATGATTCATTTTGTGATTCCTTAAGATTCTGACTTTGTGTGTTAATCAGTAAATATATCTTGATTTATTTGTGATTTTAGTATTTGAAGTCATCTCGTGTGAAGTTTGGTGAGGCCCCTGCATGAGAACCACTTCTCTATTATGGTCAGAGCAGGTTACTTTTGTTCACTTTAGTTCAATGCTGTCAATGGACATCTTGTTACATATTTTACCATTTTATTTTGACCAATAAATATCTTGTTTTCTTGCAAGAGGTGATGGAATCCTTGTGTTCAGCAGCTGTAATGTACACCGATCAGGCATAACATTATGACCACTGACAGGTGAAGTGAATAACACTGATTATCTCTTCATCACGGCACCTGTTAGTGGGTGGGATATATTAGGCAGCAAGTGAACATTTTGTCCTTAAAGTTGATGTGTTAGAACCAGGAAAAATGGGCAAGCATGCGGATTTGAGCAAGTTTGACAAGGGCCAAATTGTGACGACTGGGTCAGAGCATCTCCAAAACCGCAGCTCTTGTGGGATGTTCCTGGTCTGCAGTGGTCAGTATCTATCAAGGAACAGTGGTGAACAGGCAACAGGGTCATGTGCGTGCATGTGATGCACGTTGGGAGCGAAGGCTGGCCCATGTGGTCCGATCCAACGAGCTACTGTAGCTCAAATTGCTCAAGAAATTAATGCTGGTTCTGATAGAAAGATGTCAGAATACACCGTGCATCACAGTTTGTTGCGTATGGGGCTGCATAGCCGCAGACCAGTCAGGGTGCCCATGCTAAACTCCCGTCCACCGCCGAAAGCGCCAACAGTGGGCACGTGAGCATCTGAACTGGACCACGGAGCAATGGAAGAAGGTGACCTGGTCTGATGAATCACGTTTTCTTTTACATCACGTGGATGGCCGGGTACGTGTGCGTTGCCTACCTGGGGAACACATGGCACCAGGATGCACTATGGGAAGCCAGCAGAGGCAGTGTGATGCTTTGGCCAATGTTCTGCTGGGAAACCTTGGGTCCTGCCATCCATGTGAATGTTACTTTGACATGTACCACCTACCTAAGCATTGTTGAAGACCATATACACCCTTTCATGGAAACGGTATTCCCTGGTGGCTGTGGCCTCTTTCAGCAGGATAATGCGCCCTGCCACAAAGAAAAAATGGTTCAGGAATGGTTTGAGGAGCACAACAATGAGTTTGAGGTGTTGATTTGGCCTCTAAATTCCCCAGATCTCAATCCAATCGAGCATCTGTGGGATGTGCTGAACAAACAAGTCCGATCCATGGAGGCTCCACCTCTCAACTTACAGGACTTAAAGGATCTGCTGCTAACATCTTGGTGCCAGATACCACAGCACACTTTCAGGGGTCTAGTGGAGTCCAAGCCTCGACGGGTCAGGGCTGTTTTGGCAGCAAACACAATATTAGGAAGGTGGTCATAATGTTATGCCTGTATATCTGATGTATATTGTTATCTACTTTATATCAATAAGTTTACTGTATTTCTCCTACAGGACTCTCTGATCAGGTTTGGCTGACAGCATCTCCAGCGTCAGTGCAGAAAGACACAAACACAGCACAGCTGAGATATGACAGACCGACAGATTCACACGGTGATCAGTCTCACTATAACACAGTTTTAAATCAGAGTAAGATGTTTCATTTGGTACAGTAATGTGTCACATTAAAATGTCACTTTTTAGCATCTTCTATGAACAATGTTGCTCTCTTCTAAGCATGCATCCTCCACACTAATGTGCTCTGTATATGTTGTTTTTCAGAAGAGAGGCCGCTCATTACAGTAACCCATGACTCTCAAACTGGTGCTTTTATAATTTACTGTCAAATACCAGGATCAGATAACACTGCTTATGCTTGTTTTATTTACATTGGAGATGAAAATCGACAAATTCTAATATCTCAAAAAGCATCTGGAAGAATACAGTGCATTTCTATAATCCATGAAACTAATTTATTTAATCAACTAAAGTCAGTTAAGAGTAAAGTGATGAGCTGCAGTTATTCTCCAGAACCTGCATCATCCAAACGTTCACCATATAGTGACAAATTCAACCTGACAGGTATGTCATTTTAATCTAATATGAATCTTCACATTCACAATTAATTTAACAATTTTTAACATTTTGTCAATGTATTTTTTTTCTCTACAGCTTTTCTTCCTGTGCAAATTCAGTCACCAAGCACAACGAAAGCATCAACATTATGTATGTTTATCTGAAATATATAATTCTTATTGTGGTGATGATTATTTTGATGATTAACCTGGCAAAATGTTTTCTGCAGATTCAACATCAACATTCTCTACAAGTGAAACAACAACCATGAGTAAGCAGACTAAATGTGACTCTAAATTGTGTGTGTGGTTTTTTTTTATTTTTTTTATTATTATTATTATTATTATTATTTTTTTTTTTTTTACAACAGCTTTGAATAGTAAGTTCTTAACATTTCAGCAACTCTGGCTGCAGAATCCACTACTTGGTATGAGACCACAATAAACCCTACAGCTGATGAGCTCCTTTATTATTAGTAAATTTATTTGTTTTGCCCCTCATCATATTCTGACCTTCCCTTTAGCATTAGAACAATATTTTTGTGTGTGTTCTCATTTGTTTGGTTTGATATATTTGAAGTAGCTGATCATTATACATATGTCATATGTTTAATGTTATAGAGACGTCATCTCATTAAACTGACAAAATATTCTCTGCAGATTCAACATCGACATTCTCTACAAGTGAAACAACAACCATGACTAAGCAGACTAAATGTGACTAAATTGTGATTTATTTTAAATTATTATTATTTTTCTTACAACAACTTTGAATAGTAAGTTCTTAACATTTCAGCAACTCTGGCTGCAGAATCCACTACTTGGTATGAGACCACAATAAACCCTACAGCTGGTGAGCTCCTTTATTGTTCGTAAATTTATTCATTTTACTTATCAATTTGTGTTTGGTGGAGTAGAACTGATGACAGGTAGAGGCGAGGATCTAAATGCAAAGGGCTGTTTAATGAACAAACAAAACGATAACAAAAGAACCAGGAGTCAAAGGAAACAGAGAATGCAGGACCACAAGAAAACACGAGATACAGCTAACGTTACATGCACAAACGTACGACTGATGAGGAACAGGAGAAACACAAGGGCTGTTTATACACAAGGGGTAACAAGCAACAAGACACACCTGAGAAAAGAAAGACTAATCAATAAGAACTGCTATTCTGAATAATAATCTAAACCAGTAAAGGAATTATTACAATTCCTTTTTTTAAATTTATACATTTTACACATTCTCGTTCAAAATATTTTAATCTACTTATTAAGTAAGACAACACAAAACTGCTATTCTGAATAATAGTATTCTTTACTCAGTTTTCTTTGATGCATTTTAAATTTGAAAAACTGGTTTGTCAACATTGAATCAATGAGACTCTGTAAAACACCTTTACTTTTCTCAATGCAAACAAACATTAAAGTAAACCTAGAAATGGCCCCATTTGATGGTCATGTGGTATATTCAAATTCTGATCAATTTATTTTCCTGCACACCATTTAACTGATTTTAGTGCAGTTAACTATATTAATTTCCTTATGCCATATAAACATGGATTAAAGCCTTATTTTTGTACTTTGACAGGTTTGTGGCTTTCAGTAGTGCTGGTTTTCACTGGTGTTGGTTTATTTCTGTCTGGACTCATGGGATTCATCTGTCTCTACTTTAACAGTAAGTACAATACAAGTTTAGTTATGCATAAACTGAGCTCCATGATATAGAAACATGATAATAAAGTGTGTATCTGTGCAGGTTCTGATGATGTTCTCACAGAGGTGAACTACAGCTCCTGCCAGTTGGAAACAACATCTCTGTTAACTTCCTCTGTGTGCTCCAAAAAAACATGGATGATATGCTTCATTTCTTCACTTGGTGCACCTCTAAAGAGGAAAAACAAGTACAGAAAGTATGATAGTATGTACTGTACAGTATAGCTACTGAATTCATATACTGATCAGCAGGCCAAGTCAGAATCTGTGAAGGTTTTCCTTTCATTCTGATTTTGGGAGAAAATGGGTATTGGTAAAATGTAACTAAATGGCACCTTAAAATTGGCAAAAATGTTCAATAAATGTGCAATTACACAAAATTATCAGTGTCTCATTCATTTTGTCTATATTATTTTTCTGTCAAATTACTGTACAATCAATGCTTCCATTTGATTAACTGATTAGATTTTTGCATGCAGCAAACTTGTACTCAATGTAGAGCTGATTATTAATATTTAATAGACATTGACCAAAAAGTAAAATGTCTATTTTTTTTTTTTTTTATTGTCTATTATTTGGTCAACCCTGATCAAACTCACCTACCTGTAGCCTTAGATAACAAGACTAACTAGACACAGGTGCAAATGTTCAGGGAGAAATAAGGGGAACCCAAAGAACTACAACTAGAATACAAAATGACTACAAAACTAGAAACAGGAAAAAGGAACAGAACAGGGCAAAATGCAAACTAAACATAAAAGTCCTAATGGGAGACATGACAGTTCTATGTGCCCCGATCTGCCCTACGTCACAGTCCAAAAGGATGTAAGTGTGGTCTTATAATCTACACTTCATCTGCATTATATCCAGTCTAACTACCAGTGACAGCCGTATTTAACAGGTCCTGCAAATGGCAAGTCCTCAGGTCTTCTCTTCTAATCTGTAACATTACTGCGCTATCCCTGAAACTGACAACACACTTATTGAAATTACAGAATGTGCATAAGGTAAATTACTCTAAAACTTCTATATATATGTTGAATCGTGTTATGTGTCATGTTGAATACAATACAGATATGCTTACCCTTAATTTTCCTCTTGATGATTGAAGGCCCACCTTCACAAAATCCACTTCTCAACCACAGGTAAAGAGTAAAACGAGTCCCCTCCGTATTATATTTTAATGATAGCTTCATTTTTTTCCATTTTTTTCCATTTTTTTTTTTAAATAAAATAAATAAAAGCAGCTATTAACAACCGCAGTTTAGACGACAGGCTTCTGATCACCGTGGATATGAGTCAGATGAGAGCGCCCTCTGCTGCCTAACACAGGGACTTACAGATGTATCTGACATGATGGCAGTCTTATCATTGAACACAAGTTTACACATTCAGTTATATATAGCCCATTATATTATATGATATGTCCTTTAAAATCTGTATCAATTAAAAACATTTCAGGTAAAGAAAAGTCTTAGTTGTCTTGACTGGGCTTACAATAACAACAGGCTACATAATATGTTATCTTTTTTTACTTACAATTGTAGTTTTGTTCAAACTTTTATTTTATTATTCTATGTTTTTAATTGACTGTTTTAAAGTTGGCAGAGCTGTACTAAAAGTTAAATATTAAGCAGCACTGCAGCAGATATCTTCTATTTGTAGCTCCATCTCTGCTAGCTTCTGCAACCACACTGCTGTCCTGTGGCTTTGAAAGACCCCAGCGCTTCAAATAAATACAAACCATTGTGAGAAAATATATTGAGGCTTTAAGATGCATCATATTCTGACCTTCCCTTTAGCATCAGAAAAATATTTTTTGTGTTTTCATTTATTTGGTTTGATATACTTGAAGTAGCTGATCATTCTACAGTCTGTGTCATATGTTTAATGTTGTAGAGACATATTGTGTCATTGAGTTTATATAGTTTTCCTTTCATTACTTCTTTCTTCCTCATGTACATTTGACGCGGTGCGTGTCTTTGTGTCACTTCACTCTTTCGTGTGACGCTGACATGGTTCTGCTCATCATCTTTACACTCCTGCTGGAGGTTCAACCTCAAAGTAAGTGTCAGTTTAAATGATTTAACAAGTTTTATCTCATATTAGTTGTTCTCCTTTGTTTTAGGATAGTATGCTTATTTTTTTCTTTTCTTTGTTTTAGTATAGTAATATGCATATATCTTCACTATCATACTGTCATAACTGCTGTTTTTAGGTACAACCAAAATTTACAATAAACATTTATAGCTCAACTGCAAAAAATGCAACTATTACTGACAAAATATGTAGAGCTGTACTGATGATGGAATAAAATTAGATAGGGAGAGAACAATTATATTTCAGTACTTTGCATTTTGTTATTTATATTATTTTAAAATGCATATACATGTGTATTTGTGTAAGTATAAATACTGTTATGTCTGTTAAGTACCGTACCGTTCTTTGTTCTGTTTATGTTGTGAGCAAAAGCAAAAAGTATAATATAAAAATGATAAAAGTATTAATAAAAATATTAAATTATTGCTTTTATCATCATCATCATCATCGCACTGAGCTAGGCCTTTGCTATAAACACTTCACAGTCACTCGCAGGTTTATTTTTAGGTTCACTTTGCAAGTTGAAGAATCAGTTTCTTCTAGTGCATGTTCTCAGAAATACCTTAACATGTTTTTAATACTTTTTATTAACAGAAACTGGGAGTGCTGATATATTAAAAATAATTAACTATGATTCATTTTGTGATTCCATAAGATTCAAGATTCTGACTTTGTGTGTTAATCAGTAAATATATCTTGATTTATTTGTGATTTTAGTATTTGAATCAAGTCTAATATAATAATTTCAAGTCATCTCGTGTGAAGTGTGCTGAGGCCTCCGCATGAGAACCACTTCTCTATTATGGTCAGAGCAGGTTACTTTTGTTCACTTTAGTTCAGTGCTGTCAATGGACATCTTGTTACATATTTTACCATTTTATTTTGACCAATAAATATCTTGTTTTCTTGCAAGAGGTGATGGAATCCTTGTGTTTAGCAGCTGTAATGTACACCGATCAGGCATAACATTATGACCACTGACAGGTGAAGTGAATAACACTGATTATCTCTTCATCACGGCACCTGTTAGTGGGTGGAATATATTAGGCAGCAAGTGAACATTTTGTCCTCAAATTTGATGTGTTGGAAGCAGGAAAAATGGGCAAGTGTAAGGATTTGAGCAAGTTTGACAAGGGCCCAATTGTGACGACTGGGTCAGAGCATCTCCAAAACCGCAGCTCTTGACCACAGAGCAATGGAAGAAGGTGGCCTGGTCTGATGAATCACATTTTCTTTACCATCACGTGGATGGCCGGGTGTGTGTGCGTCGATTTGCCTGGGGAACACATGGCACCAGGATGCACTATGGGAAGAAGGCAAGCCGGCGGAGGAAGTGTGATGCTTTGGGCAATGTTCCGCTGGGAAACCTTGGGTCCTGCCATCCATGTGGATGTTACTTTGACACGTACCACCTACCGAAGCATTGTTGCAGACCATGTAAACCCTTTCATGGAAATGGTATTCCCTGGTGGCTGTGGCCTCTTTCAGCAGAATAATGCGCCCTGCCACAAAGCAAAAATGGTTCAGGAATGGTTTGAGGAGCACAACAACGAGTTTGAGGTATTGACTTGGCCTCCAAATTCCCCAGATCTCAATCCAATCGAGCATCTGTGGGATGTGCTGAACAAACAAGTCCGATCCATGGAGGCTCCACCTTGCAACTTACAGGACTTAAAGGATCTGCTGCTAACATCTTGGTGCCAGATACCACAGCACACCTTCAGGGGTCTAGTGGAGTCCAAGCCTCGACGGGTCAGGGCTGTTTTGGCAGCAAACACAATATTAGGAAGGTGGTCATAATGTTATGCCTGTATATCTGATGTATATTGTTATCTACTTTATATCAATAAGTTTACTGTATTTCTCCTACAGGACTCTCTGATCAGGTTTGGCTGACAGCGTCTCTAGCGTCAGTGCAGAAAGACCCAAACACAGCACAGCTGAGATATGACATACCGACAGATTCACACAGTGATCAATCTCACTATAACTCAGTTTTAAATCAGAGTAAGATGTTTAATTTGGTACAGTAATGTGTCACATTAAAATGTCACTGTTTAGCATCTTCTATGAACAGTGTTGCTCTCTTCTAAGCATGGATCCTCCACACTAATGTGCTCTGTATATGTTGTTTTTCAGAAGAGAGGCCGGTCATTACAGTAACCCATGACTCTCAAACTGGTGCTTTTATAATTTACTGTCAAATACCAGGATCAAATAACACTGCTTATGATTGTTTTATTTACATTGGAGATGAAAATCGACAAATTCTAAAATCTCAAAAAGCATCTGGAACATCACAGTGCATTTCTGCACTCCACGAAAATGATTTATTTAATCAACTAAAGTCAGTTAAGAGTAAAGTGATGAGCTGCAATTATTCTCCAGAACATGCATCATCCAAACGTTCACCATATAGTGACAAATTCAACCTGACAGGTATGTCATTTTAATCTAATATGAATCTTCACATTCACAATTAATTTAACAATTTTTAACATTTTGTTAATGTATTTCTCTACAGCATTCCTTCCTGTGCAAATTCAGTCACCAAGCACAACGAAAGCATCAACATTATGTAAGTTCATCTGAAATATATAATTCTTTTTGTGATAATTATTTTGATGATTAACCTGGCAAACTTTTTCAAACTTCTTCTTTTCTGCAGATTCAACAACATTCTCTACAAATGAAACAACAAGAAGTAAGTAGACTAAATGTGACTCTAAATTGTGATGAATACATTGTGGTGACAGCTTTTAACAGTAAGATCTTAATATTTCAGCAGCTCTGGCTACAGAATCCACTACTTGGTATGAAACCACAATAAACCCTACAGCTGGTGAGCTTCTTTATTGTTATTAAAATATCATTTTGAAAATGTGCGTAAAATGTCTAGTAAGTTTTGCAATAACACAGATATCATTTAAAGGGATTTATGACAAAACCGTACTCAAGGTAAAATCCACCTTTCAGGAAACACGTGGTGGAGTTCTGATCTGATGAGATGGTTTTTCCTGCACCACCCATATGTTCATGAGGATCTGAAACACTAAGTTTCATTCTGTAGTTGCCCTAAGAATTGAGGAACTGAGTGTTTAGAATCTACTAGATTCAACCACAGGCCTGATTATAAAGACACCACTGTGCAATACAGCATTTAAAAATATGCAAATGTATAAAAACACATGGAATTATAGTATTTTCTTCACTGGTTTAGAATATGTACACTTTTAGAAGAAAAGGTTCTATAGAACCTTAAAGGATTCTGTCAGGCACTTCATATATAGAACCTTTTATGGCTTTCCATCATGGGATCATTTTATGGATTTAGTTTTACATTTTAATTTTAAGAAAAATGTATGAATTAAGCAGCTTGTAAACACTTTATCAGTACAGACTTCGATTATTGTTCGTCTCAACATAAAATATGTAAAATTATTTGTAAATATATAACTACTTGGAGATGTTTAAATTAAGTCTAAAATATGCAAAGTAACTGTAAATCATTGAAAAAAAAAAAGAAAGAAATATTTGTATTTAATCATTATTTGATGTACTGAATTGCTATGTTTTAGAACCTACTCATCCTTCACATCCTCTCAATGTCACAATGAACACAACAGCGGGTGAGTAACTGCTCTAAACGTCTGAGTTACTGTACTACATTAAAGCAGATGCTGTTAAAGGATGTCAGTGTTTAGAAATGTCTATCTCTCCATTTCATCCTTTTAGTTCTCAAAGTTTCAACTCCTGGTGAAACTCCTGACCATACAACACCAAGAACAAGTATGTATTAACAATCAATTAATCGCTGCAACTGAAAACTTTGCATATGGTTATCACTCAATTTGAATTCTTATTGACACAAAGAAACATGGCTCATCATGGCGCTGGCGGCCACCAGCGGGGGGATTTTCCTGACCGGACTCATGGGCGTCTGTCTGTCCTGCATCAGTAAGTTACCGACACATGCGGATAAATTGACATTTTTTTTTAAACCTGTTAAATGTCACCCCTATTTGAGCATAGATGTGACAATGCACTAAACTTAAATGGTTGTAATTCATGAATGCTTTAAGATCTGATGTTGGTCTCTTTTTAAAGAAAACACTCAGCAGATTAGTGCACTTCAAAAAATGAAATTGTATAAAAGTTATAGAAGTTTACATTTACTGTAAAGCAAATGTAATTTGTTTTTACAAAATATATATTTAAAAAAATAAGTTGAACTGTAAAATTGCTATAAAATCAAAGCTGTATGTCTAATCAAGTTGTGCTCCAATTTTGATGTTGATACCTCAAAAATGGAGGTTCCTGTGGGATGATCTGAAATTGCATACTTTTCTACTACAGTATATAGTAGGCGAAAAACCGTATATGACAAAAGCAGTATGTCCGAATTCACAGTATTCATACAAGAGTAGGAAAAAAGTACCCAGGAGAGGATTTGTAACTGATGCTGGTAGGTCATGTGATAAGGGCAACATGGCGAATGTAGTATGTCCAGATTACACTCATACAACTCACATTCATGCTATCTAGAACATACTTTTTTTAGCGGTCGTGAAGTAATTACTTGTTCAAAATAAGTACCTCGAGAGTATGCGATTTTTTTTTTTTTTTTTTTTTTTTTTTTTTTTTTTTTCAGCCATAGTTGAGGTGCTAAACCAAAATAGCCACTACTAAATGACACTCACACTTTTGATACGTTAATTTGATATGTTCTTCAGTCACAAGGATGAATTTTTTACAGGATGAATTTTGACTGTTTAGGCTTTCGAATTCTACCTAATTTATGATGATTACTAAAATATGTAAAAAGACTATTTAAAAAGTGCACCAAGTGCAGTTGCAGTTAACAGGTTTTAATAATCAATTTGCTTCACAACACATTAATCCACTGGTATGGTGTGTTTTACTAGGACAGAAACCAAGAAAGAAGAGGTAAGACTTTTCAAGTGTACTTAATATAGGTGCTTATTTGTTTAGAACATCAAAATAAATGTGTATTTTTATTATGTTTAGTCCTTTGAAAACCTCTGCAGTCATTTCCCAGAGCCCAGGTAAGTCAATATCTCCTACGCAAATTGTGCAAAGTATGTTTTATAATGTTCATACAGTACAGAAGTTAAAAAAAATTACCAGTCATTTAACAATGCTTTGGTTACAAATGTCAGAATGGTTGAAATTAAGGTATTGTATTTCTAATGTGGCAGATGAAGATAATACTGAAGAAAATGAGGTGAGTACTAGAGAACTGTTTCTTCTAACTTTTACCATATTTACTTCTTTTATTTCATATATTTATTATCTACTTTCTTTGTTCTCCAGGAAAAATTGTGCCACACATACTGCACTATTCCTGATGTTTCTGAAGACACTCATGAGTTATACAGCCTGGCACAGATGCCAAATCATTCTCTGCTAATTTAATTTCTCTGTCATTAAATCATTATGATTAAACATTGTCATTTAAAGAGATTGTGTTTGTGTATATAAAAATGTACTGTCCTGTGTCACACACTCAGTGGTTGGTCAGTACTGTATTTAAAGCACTACTGTACACTTCTACCCTGCTTCTTATTTTTCTCTTGGACTTTTTTTCTTTGTCCCTCAGATAAGTGTGAATCTTTAATTTAAAACTAAAATGTAAACCACATGCTTTTATTGAACTGATCCTTGTGTTTGTGCATTGTTGCACTTAGCCAAAGCCAAAGGACATCCAGTTTTGACCTCATTGTATTAAGAAAATAAAATTACAGTGAAAACCTGTGAGGTGGACTTTATGGGACAGGACACTAAAAATGGAATCATCCAAGCAAAAGCAGAGAATTTTCACAAAAGCTTCACATTTTCATTCAAATTGTCCAAAATATCAACTTAATATAGAATACAAATAGAAATAGAGAAATCATTTTTCAGCAACTTTAGTAAAAGTTATTTAGTACTCCGCATTAATAAGTACACCCCCTCTAAACATACAGATATTCTTGTCTATTTCTGAGTGATGTTGAAAATAGGCCTTCTAATATCTGTAAATTCAGTGAATTTGCCAATTTTGCTTAAAGGGTTAGTTCACCCCAAAATGAAAATGATGTCATTAATTACTCACCCTCATGATGTTCCAAATCAAGACTTTTTGATGAAATCTGATTGATTTCTGTCCCATTGACTGCCTTTGCAACAACCACTTTTGAGTTTCAAAAAGATCATAAAGAGATCAGGAAACTAATCCATATGAATCAAACTGTTTAGTCTAAATTTTCTGAAGACACTCTATCGCTTTTTATGATGAACAGATTTAATTTAGTCTTTCACTCACATGTAAACATTGATCAGCACACATAAACAGAAGCTCAATTGAACCTGAATGACGCACAAGATCAAATCTCTTCCGGAACCTCATTGGTTCCACAGCACGTTTGAGCTTCTGGAAGAGGTTTGTTCTTGTGCGTCATTCAGGTTTGGTTGAGCTTCCACTTGTGCTTGCTGGTCAATGTTAAAATGTGTGTAAAAGCCTAAATTCCATCTATTCATCATAAAAAGCAACCATGTCTCTTCAAAAATTATGGACTAAACTGCTCGATTCATATGGATTAGTTTTCCGATCTCTTTATGAACTCTTTGAAGCGTCAAAGTGTCAGTTGCGTAGCTGTCTATGGAGGGACAGAAAGTTCTCAGATTTCATCAAAGAGATCTTCATTTGTGTTCAGAAGATGAATGAAAGTCTTACGGGTTTGGAACGACATGGCGGTGAGTAATTAATGACAGACTTTTAATTTTGGGGTGAACTAACCCTTTAAATAAATGGTTGCAAAAATGAGTACACCCTTGATTAAATTCAACAAGCGTGTAATATTCTAGTACATGTCCTCCATAACTTTAAGTATACTGCTCTGACCCTTCTTGGCATTGAGTGTACAAGTTCACAACAACTGCTCATTTATCTTGTTTAACTCCTGGAAGATGACCTCCTTGAGTACACTGATGTTTGATGGGGAGTATTGCTCATCTTGTAGCTACTAAATCCCCCTCAGATGCCCAGTATTGTTAAATTTGAGTGAAATACTTGACTACTTGATTTTTGATGTCGACTGAAGAATTTTCACCTTTGGAGAATAAAGAGTTGTGTTGAAAAAGTGCTCAACAATGCAGGTAATTAGGAGAAGGTAGCATCTTTTGTTTCAAAATTTTCTATTAAATCAGACAATGGTGTGTGAATTCATGACACCACTGAGTAAGTAAAACTCCTTCAGCACTCATACATCCCAATATAAAAACTTTACTACCACCGAACTTCACTGTGGGCACCAGGCACTTCTTCTCACGGTACTTCTTTCCTTTGCAATGCCATACATTTTGGATGCTGTTAGTTCCAAAATTATTCATTTGGTCTCATGAAACCAGAGTATGGATTAGCAGAAGTTAATATGTAATTGTGCCAGTAGGGTTGTTTATAGAAGAAAATGGATAAAACAACATTTAACTGAGAACTACCACTATTAGAGCAATGATTTTATACAGACTTACTGTATAAAAATATTACTTACAAGTTAGAGATATGAAAACTGCTGACAGAATTCAACAATGTGTCAGGGTGAGGTTACAATATTGAAATATAAAAAAATTGAAAAAATATAACATTTTTTTAAAATAATATTGCATGTGACCTGACAAACAAACCCTGATTTAACCATTTTGTTTGTGCAAACCCCATGAACTGCTAATAACTGTATTTCTGTCTGTCTATCTATAATACACTGGTTGAATATGTGAATATGAATTTAAAAAACTTACTCTGGACTGTCACTGGATCAGAGTGAGGAGATTTTACGAGAACTTGTGACTTCTTCACAGTGTAGAAGCAGGTTATTCTCACAGATGAACTCTGAGCTTCTGACCGAATACTGATTTCAGTTCCAGTGAGTGAGAGCTGACATGATGAGCTCAGTTTTGAGATCTAATGAATCTAATAAATAAAAAATACATTGAGCAGGGATGGAGACAAAACAATCACACTGGCTTGCCAAACAATATCAAGCTGATGTAAGAATAAAGGCAAAACTAGAACATTTATATTCATTAAATAAATTATCTTTAAAAAAAAAAAAAAACTAATTTACATGACATTTCCAGGCTTTTATACCACAATTTTGCTAGAATAAAATAATCCATACACAGGCAGATTTCAATTATAGATATACATAGTTTTAAAGTGTATTTTTATTTCTTGTCTCCACTGATCTGCTCTAACCAGAGTCACTATTTTCACACCACTGCGCAACTTGTTGTGTCGAGTTACTTACATGAACAATTACACATATGAGAAACAGGTATCAGTGGGAACGTTGTGGGTTGGTTGTGTATTCTGCTTTTAATTCATGCAACATCTGCCTTTCTAACAATAGTCAACAACATTTGACGGCTTTAAAGAAGTTGATTTTCCATGTAAAAAGCTATTCATTTAAATTATTACCTTATGCTTAAACATATATTGAAATTTGAAACAAAGCAGAGATTCACTAACTTGGAGATTTTAATGTCAATGGAAACTTTCCATTGCACAAAAGGTTCTTTATAGTGAAAAGGATTCTTTAGATTAATAAAATTGTTCTTTTAAGAACTGTTCACTGAAAGGTTCTTTGGGGAACCCAAACAGTGTTTCTATGGCATCACCATTTTGGAACCTTTATTTGTTTCAAACAGCACCCAGAATATGACATTTCATGCTGAATATATACTTTAAACTTCACATGGACTGATTAGGCATGATGAAATGAAACTCTTCTTCATATGTGAACATATACTGTTTAAGAAAATAGTAAACAGCTAGCATAGATCACTTACTGAAAGCCTGAACCTCCATAAGGAGCTGAAAAGCAATGAAGATGATCAACTCCATTACAGCGAGTGTGAGAAAAGAGACAGAACGAGTCTCACACAATGAGAGGATTAGAACATTATACCACAGGAAATTATTTAATATATTGTGCAGTCCATATATGTAGATCACGAGATGAGACCACATTTACGTATCATGCACTGTGACACATGCTTAGAAATAAAACTGTACCTGACCACATCTGTATCTACTGGTTTCTGTTGCTCAACTAGAATCATGCATTTGATCTGCAGGATTTACATAAGTTGTCCATTGTATTTATTTATAAAATTTAAATTATAACTTACATCTCTACTTGTAGATCTTTATGTTATACTGTGCACTGTCACAGCTTTTACATTGTATCTAAAACAACTTTGGCTATTACATTTTTCCTGTATGTTTGCTGTTTATTTTGAATAGGGGTTAGCAAACCTATGATGATGATGGTAGGTATAGGCTATTTTTAGAGAGGCTAGCAATAGCGAGCTAGCTTTGAAAGCATGAGAACCAACACTACATTCAGAACATCTCCAAAACAACGCCTTCTTCAAAACGTCACTTTTCAATTTGTCAAATGGATTACTGGGTTTATTTATATTTAAACTGTTTATTAAATGACATATTAAAACCACTACTAAAGAGTTTGATTTTCAAACTTTCGTTTTAAATGCTCCTTGCGCTATTGTTAAATTCTCTGTGCAGTCTCAACAGCGACCTCTACTGTTGACGCTCTGACAACGGCCACACAAACTTATGAGTGATTTTTATATTTAAATTAAAACAATTACCTGACATATACCTACATAGAGCTTTTCATTATACTGCACATCAGAGATATTGCATTGTATTTAAAGTTATCTTTTTGCTGTACAGCATGTTTAGCTGTTCATTTTGAATTAGTTGTTGATTGTTATCATATTAAATTATTCTGCCCAGGTCACTTTAAATTGCCACACAGATTTATGTTGTATTTATCTATTTATCTATGTTATTAGAGATTTATTTCCAAACTTTCCATTTTAAATGCACCTTGTGACGTTGTTATTTTCTTTTCAGTTTGAACAGCGACCTCTACTGTTAAAGCTCTGACAACGGCCACACATACTTATTTATTTACAGTATGTATCAAAACACAGAGAGCTAATTTTATATTGCTTATTTCATCGCCTCTATATAAAAAACATTCTTTTTTTTTAGTGAGATCATCTTATCGATTTAGTGAGAGTTTTTCAGGTTACATACAATATTGTTTTCAAAATTTGTATTTCGATATTGCTCAGGTACAGTTTACCTGTACTCTTCAAAAATTATGGACTAAACCGCTCGATTCATATGGATTAGTTTTCCGATCTCTTTATGAACTCTTTGAAGCGTCAAAGTGTCAGTTGCGTAGCTGTCTATGGAGGGACAGAAAGTTCTCAGATTTCATCAAAGAGATCTTCATTTGTGTTCAGAAGATGAATGAAAGTCTTACGGGTTTGGAACGACATGGCGGTGAGTAATTAATGACAGACTTTTAATTTTGGGGTGAACTAACCCTTTAAATAAATGGTTGCAAAAATGAGTACACCCTTGATTAAATTCAACAAGCGTGTAATATTCTAGTACATGTCCTCCATAACTTTAAGTATACTGCTCTGACCCTTCTTGGCATTGAGTGTACAAGTTCACAACAACTGCTCATTTATCTTGTTTAACTCCTGGAAGATGACCTCCTTGAGTACACTGATGTTTGATGGGGAGTATTGCTCATCTTGTAGCTACTAAATCCCCCTCAGATGCCCAGTATTGTTAAATTTGAGTGAAATACTTGACTACTTGACTTTTGATGTCGACTGAAGAATTTTCACCTTTGGAGAATAAAGAGTTGTGTTGAAAAAGTGCTCAACAATGCAGGTAATTAGGAGAAGGTAGCATCTTTTGTTTCAAAATTTTCTATTAAATCAGACAATGGTGTGTGAATTCATGACACCACTGAGTAAGTAAAACTCCTTCAGCACTCATACATCCCAATATAAAAACTTTACTACCACCGAACTTCACTGTGGGCACCAGGCACTTCTTCTCACGGTACTTCTTTCCTTTGCAATGCCATACATTTTGGATGCTGTTAGTTCCAAAATTATTCATTTGGTCTCATGAAACCAGAGTATGGATTAGCAGAAGTTAATATGTAATTGTGCCAGTAGGGTTGTTTATAGAAGAAAATGGATAAAACAACATTTAACTGAGAACTACCACTATTAGAGCAATGATTTTATACAGACTTACTGTATAAAAATATTACTTACAAGTTAGAGATATGAAAACTGCTGACAGAATTCAACAATGTGTCAGGGTGAGGTTACAATATTGAAATATAAAAAAATTGAAAAAATATAACATTTTTTTAAAATAATATTGCATGTGACCTGACAAACAAACCCTGATTTAACCATTTTGTTTGTGCAAACCCCATGAACTGCTAATAACTGTATTTCTGTCTGTCTATCTATAATACACTGGTTGAATATGTGAATATGAATTTAAAAAACTTACTCTGGACCGTCACTGGATCAGAGTGAGGAGATTTTACGAGAACTTGTGACTTCTTCACAGTGTAGAAGCAGGTTATTCTCACAGATGAACTCTGAGCTTCTGACCGAATACTGATTTCAGTTCCAGTGAGTGAGAGCTGACATGATGAGCTCAGTTTTGAGATCTAATGAATCTAATAAATAAAAAATACATTGAGCAGGGATGGAGACAAAACAATCACACTGGCTTGCCAAACAATATCAAGCTGATGTAAGAATAAAGGCAAAACTAGAACATTTATATTCATTAAATAAATTATCTTTAAAAAAAAAAAAAAAAAAAAAAAAACTAATTTACATGACATTTCCAGGCTTTTATACCACAATTTTGCTAGAATAAAATAATCCATACACAGGCAGATTTCAATTATAGATATACATAGTTTTAAAGTGTATTTTTATTTCTTGTCTCCACTGATCTGCTCTAACCAGTCACTATTTTCACACCAATGCGCAACTTGTTGTGTCGAGTTACTTACATGAACAATTACACATATGAGAAACAGGTATCAGTGGGAACATTGTGGGTTGGTTGTGTATTCTGCTTTTAATTCATGCAACATCTGCCTTTCTAACAATAGTCAACAACATTTGACGGCTTTAAAGAAGTTGATTTTCCATGTAAAAAGCTATTCATTTAAATTATTACCTTATGCTTAAACATATATTGAAATTTGAAACAAAGCAGAGATTCACTAACTTGGAGATTTTAATGTCAATGGAAACTTTCCATTGCACAAAAGGTTCTTTATAGTGAAAAGGATTCTTTAGATTAATAAAATTGTTCTTTTAAGAACTGTTCACTGAAAGGTTCTTTGGGGAACCCAAACAGTGTTTCTATGGCATCACCATTTTGGAACCTTTATTTGTTTCAAACAGCACCCAGAATATGACATTTCATGCTGAATATATACTTTAAACTTCACATGGACTGATTAGGCATGATGAAATGAAACTCTTCTTCATATGTGAACATACACTGTTTAAGAAAATAGTAAACAGCCAGCATAGATCACTTACTGAAAGCCTGAACCTCCATAAGGAGCTGAAAAGCAATGAAGATGATCAACTCCATTACAGCGAGTGTGAGAAAAGAGACAGAACGAGTCTCACACAATGAGAGGATTAGAACATTATACCACAGGAAATTATTTAATATATTGTGCAGTCCATATATGTAGATCACGAGATGAGACCACATTTACGTATCATGCACTGTGACACATGCTTAGAAATAAAACTGTACCTGACCACATCTGTATCTACTGGTTTCTGTTGCTCAACTAGAATCATGCATTTGATCTGCAGGATTTACATAAGTTGTCCATTGTATTTATTTATAAAATTTAAATTATAACTTACATCTCTACTTGTAGATCTTTATGTTATACTGTGCACTGTCACAGCTTTTACATTGTATCTAAAACAACTTTGGCTATTACATTTTTCCTGTATGTTTGCTGTTTATTTTGAATAGGGGTTAGCAAACCTATGATGATGATGGTAGGTATAGGCTATTTTTAGAGAGGCTAGCAATAGCGAGCTAGCTTTGAAAGCATGAGAACCAACACTACATTCAGAACATCTCCAAAACAACGCCTTCTTCAAAACGTCACTTTTCAATTTGTCAAATGGATTACTGGGTTTATTTATATTTAAACTGTTTATTAAATGACATATTAAAACCACTACTAAAGAGTTTGATTTTCAAACTTTCGTTTTAAATGCTCCTTGCGCTATTGTTAAATTCTCTGTGCAGTCTCAACAGCGACCTCTACTGGTGATGCTCTGACAACGGCCACACAAACTTATGAGTGATTTTTATATTTAAATTAAAACAATTACCTGACATATACCTATATAGAGCTTTTCATTATACTGCACATCAGAGATATTGCATTGTATTTAAAGTTATCTTTTTGCTGTACAGCATGTTTAGCTGTTCATTTTGAATTAGTTGTTGATTGTTATCATATTAAATTATTCTGCCCAGGTCACTTTAAATTGCCACACAGATTTATGTTGTATTTATCTATTTATCTTTTATTAGAGATTTATTTCCAAACTTTCCATTTTAAATGCACCTTGTGACGTTGTTATTTTCTTTTCAGTTTGAACAGCGACCTCTACTGTTAAAGCTCTGACAACGGCCACACATACTTGTGAGTTATTTATTTACAGTATGTATCAAAACACAGAGAGCTAATTTTATATTGCTTATTTCATCGCCTCTATATAAAAAAACATTCTTTTTTTTTTAGTGAGATCATCTTATCGATTTAGTGAGAGTTTTTCAGGTTACATACAATATTGTTTTCAAAATTTGTATTTCGATATTGCTCAGGTACAGTTCAAATTTTCCTCATAGTTTTATGTTATATTATGTTATATTAATACCACTAGTAAATAGAGTTGTATTTCCAAATTTTTCATTTTAAAAGCACATTGTGACGTTGTTGAAACCGCTGTGCAGTTTCTACAGCGACCTTCTTGAAACATTTACCCGAGCGACACTGAAGCAGTTCAGGTTCAGTAAAAGCTTTTGTTCTGTGAGTTTTAGAAGTTTCTGTTTTTTCATGTCAACTAGTTGTCAAAGCCTCAACTCCTGGTAAAACTGCTGTTACTGAAACACCAAAACCAAGTGAGTATTACTAATTATCTAAAATGAATCAGTCAGTACCAACTGAAAACAAATGGTGATCAATCTGATTTCTTGGTGACACAAAAAAAACATGGCTCATCATGGCACTGGCGGACACCGGCGGGAGGTTTTCCTGTCTGGACTGATGGGCGTCTGTCTGTTCTGCATCAGTAAGTTTAGTGAACCGCATGCATTCATATACTAACTATTACAAGTATCCGGTTAACAACACAACACATTAATACACTGCATTTCACTAGGTGAGACACTAAGGAGGAAGAGGTGAGACTTTTCTAGTTCACTTCATATAGATGTGTTATTTAAGTGCTTTATTTGTTTGAAACAGGAAGTCAAATTTCTATTTTTATTATGTTTAGTCTTATGATCGCTTCTGTAGAAGCCATTTGCCAGAACCCAGGTCAGTCATTATCTCCTACACCAATGATGTACTGCAGCTTTTTGCAAAATGTTTGTGCAAAACATTTTCATGTTTCATAATGTTCATATAGAAGTTAAAAATGAAGGTTGTCAGGCTTCATGTAAAAGTGTCCGAATGGTGCACTGTCAAATTAAGGCTAATGTTTATTTTATTTCCAAAGTGTCAGATGATTTGATTGATGACAACAAGGAACCTTCTGAAGAAAATGAGGTGAGCAGAGATCTGTTTGAATATAGAACATACACAAGATAGAATATATATGATTCAGTGATTGTAATGTTTTTTTCAGGATGCCGTGTATTGCACCATCCCTGATGATTCTGACACTCACGTGTTAAGACAGTCTGGCTCAGATGCCAAATCATCTTCTGACAATTTAATTAATCGTTCAGTATGTCAAACAAGTTAAACTTATTGTCATTTCAGGAGGATCTGATCTGATCTTTTTTTTTTTTTTTAAATTCTTTTCTTACTCTTTCAAATCATCAAGATGCAAATGAGATAAGATGCATGAACATTTTAACTTTGTTTCCTTCTGATCATCACTGCTGTACATTACAATAAGAACAATAAATACAGTTCTGTGCACTGTATGTATTCAGGTGTTTTAATAAATTATTAAATTCTATTATATATAATATGAAAAACACTAATAAGAAGATTTATCAGTCAGAGAATGGATAGTTTTAGTCTATAACTCTACCAGTATGGTTGTCATTGAACATTATAAAAGTATTACATGAGAAATCCTTGAGACTTATGCGCACTCTATGAAACGTTACATCACACATGGCTATAAATGTATTATTTTTATCTACACTTTCATCAACGTAAAACTGCTCAGTATAGTTTCCTGTGGTCTAGTGCACTACTTCCTAATTCACCCATCGTGCGTGACTCGTTCTGTCTCTTTTCACACTCGCTGTAATGGAGTTGTTCATCTTCATTGTTTTTCAGCTTCTTATGGAGGTTCAGTCTTACAGTAAGTGATCTCTGCTGTTCAGTGTCTTTTTAAATATGTCCACATTTATAGTGAACAAAGTTTTATTGGCTAAATATTTCAGAATGTCTGATATGTGAAGTTTTAATATGAACATACAAACATACACTACCAGTCAAAAGTTTGGAAACATTCATAATAAATACAGAAAAAACAATAATATTGTGAAATATTATTACAATTTAAAATGACAGTTTTCTATTTTAATATACTTTAAAATGTAATTTATTTCTGTGATGCAAAGCTGAATTTTAGCATCATTACTCCAGTCTTCAGTGTCACATGATCCTTCAGAAATCATTGTAATATTCTGATTTATTATCAATGTTGGAAACAGTTGTGCTGCTTAATATTATTTTATAACCTGTGATACTTTTTCAGGATTCTTTGATAAATAAAAAGTTAAAAAATATCAGCATTTATTTAAAATAGAAATCTTTTGTAACAATATAGACTACCTTTCAAAAGTTTGGGGTCAGTAATTTTTTTTCTTTCTTTTTTTTTTTTGAAAGAAATTAATACTTTTATTCAGCATGGATGTGTTAAATTGATAAAAAAGTGATAGTAAAGATTTATATTGTTAGAAAAGATTTATATTTTGAATAAATGCTGTTCTTTTTAACCTTTTATTCATCAATGAATCCTGAAAAAAGTATCACAGGTTCCAAAAAAATATTAAGCAACACAACTGTTTTCAACATTGATAATAACTGAGTATCAAATCAGCATATTAGAATGATTGCTGAAGGATCATGTGACACTGAAGACTGGAGTAATGATGCTGAAAATTCAGCTTTGCATCACAGAAATAAATTATATTTTAAAGTATATTAAAATAGAAAACCATAATTTTAAATTGTAATAATATTTCACAATATTATTGTTTTTTCTGTATTTATTATGAAATAAATGCAGCCTTAATGAGCATAAGAGACTTCATTCAAAAACATTAAAAATAGTAATGTTTCCAAACTTTTAACTGGTAGTGTATGAGCTACAACCTACCTGATATATTTGTTTTACTGTAAAGTATTACTGTATACATCAGCAATAATTAGCAGCTCTCTTTTTTTCATTTTTGAACAAAAATATGTGATTAATTTTGGAATATTATTGTACATTGTCAATAATCTTAAACATTGTCAATGTAATGTAGTGATTGATCTGTTTTGGTTGTTTCAGAATCTCCTGCTCTAAAAGTATCTCCAGATGTCATAAGAGAGTCCAGCTCAGTGAAGATGATCTGTGAGACTCCAGCAGATGTTGCAGTGAAACAGTGTTATTTCTACATAAACAGAGAAAAAGAGAATATAAAACTCAGTCCATCATGTGAGCTCAATCTCACTGGTGCTGAAGTGCTCAGATGGGCAGCTGTAAAATCACCTGTATCAGTCGACATTAACTGCTACTACATAATACCTGAAAACGGGATTGATAAATCATCTCATTCTCCTGCTGCCACAGTGACGGTTCTAGGTGAGATATTTCACTGCTGTTCTTGTTTGGAAACTTGATGCAATTATTTTTTTTAAAAAGTTAATTAAGTATGGATTATTTGACTTAAACAGGTTCACTTCAGAAACCCATAATCAGTTATAATAGCGATGATGTCCAGCCCATCATATCATGTGAAATACCACTATCATACTATCATACTATCACACTATCATATTATAAGCAATATTTATATTATAAGAGTAAACAAAACAATTTAATATTACTGCAGTTGTAAAATGCAGAGGTAAAACATGTCCAAATGTGGTTAACATATCAGACAATGGCAAAACTAAATACATTTTTATATTTTATATATTAACAAATACATTTTTAAATTGAAATATTCAGGCCTGCAAAAAGTCATGCAGATGAGTAAAAATGTATGTATTTAATAAACATTCTAAAAAAACTATTTTAGTCATCTGGATATGTGAGAGCTTAGAGTGACATTTACTTGCAAGCTGAAATGTGAAAGTAATTTATAAATCTGTCAAAATATTTCTGTAATTATAACAATCATGAATGACTGGGAAGATTGTGGAAAAGTCATGGAAATTTATTAGTCAAATATTTGTTAATCCTGAATATACCAATTAGACTGTTTGGACCACTGAGGTTTCTCTACCCAGCTATTTCTAAAAACAGAACCCAAGTCAAAATGTCCCATTTCTTTTTGATCACTACTCAGTCTTTTTCTTTTTTGCTCATTAGATCTTCCTCAGGCCAAGTTAACAGCATCTGCTTCAGTTATTAATGAAACAGACACAGTTCGGCTGAGCTGTGAGAATACTGAACATCTGAAGATGGAGATGTGTTACTTTAACATAAATGGAAGAGAAAGTAACTCAAAACAGAGCTCATCATGTCAGCTCTTTCTCACTGGATCTGAGATCAGTATTTGGTCAGAAGGTCAGAGTTCATCTGTGAGAATAACCTGCTTCTACACTGTGAAGAAGTCAAAAGTTCAAAAACCATCTCCTCACTCTGATCCAGTGACAGTAACAATCCAGAGTAAGGTTTTTAATGCATGTGTTGAAATAACTGATCTACAACAGTAAAACTTAATAATCACTTTTCTCAAAAACAAATTACTTTACACCTACTTTTATTTGTCCAGTAAGTGATACTCTACTGCTCAAACTTTGACAACTGCCACAAAAACAAGCGAGTAACCTTGTCTCAATATACCTGTAGAGGATTCTCTAGAGCATTTCTGATATTATGTTATATTGTATGTTATGCTGTAGTATTAATACTAGTACTATTGTAATTAGAGTTTTATTTCCAAACTAAATGCATCATGTGACACCATTTAATTCTCTTTGCAACTTCAACAGCGACCTCTACTGGTGAAACTTTGACAGACAAAACTTGTGAGTGAAGATTATTTTAAAGATAAAACACACTTGACAAACACACAGAGGCATTTTCTTATTTCACTTTAAATTGCTTCAATGTGAAAATTATTTTTTCTTAGTTTATTGCACAGCTTTCTTATATGACTATGATTATTCAGTCACAGGATTTAACAGTCAAATATTAATACAGTAATTACAGCTTAACTCTATAATTGACCATTGTCTCTGGTAACTGATTTTAGGCTAATAGTTTCCTATCTCTCATATCTGATCACATACTGTTGACTCTATCAGCTGTTTTCACACCAGCTTCTGCTCCTGAAACCACCAGAGAGACACAAACATGTGTTTTTGCTTTGTTGCTAAGAGAATATTAAATCTGTGTTAAATGTTAAATGAGAATCCTTTCCTGACAGAGAGATCATGTAGAAACACTGATGTCTGTAATCATGATGCAGTAGTTCAGTTTTTTATTCTACTATGATTTCATCATCATCTTTTCTGTTTCAGCTGTTCCTCATTCTGATCACATTCACTCTGAAGGTTCTTCATTCACTCACAACACAAAACTGATGTTCTGAATATCTGTAAAAACTAAAACAAACATTGAAATTTCCTTCTTTCATGGTCATATGATGTGGCATGTTAATTTAAAATGAATTTAATAAATCTGCACATAATATATCTGATATAGATAGAAACATGGATTAAAGCCTTATTTTTTTCTTTTGTCAGTCTCGTGGCTTTCAGTAGTGCTGGTTTTCTCTGGTGTTGGTTTATTTCTGTCTGGACTCATGGGATTCATCTGTCTCTGCCACTTTGACAGTAAGTTTAGTTATGCATAAACCGAGCTCCATGATATAGAAACATGATAATAAAGTGTGTATCTGTGCAGGTTCTGATGATGTTCTCACAGAGGTGAACTACAGCTCCTGCCAGGTGGAAACAACATCTCTGTTAAATTCCTCTGTGTGCTCCTCAAAACATGGATGAACCGCTTCATTTCTTCACTTGTTGTACCTCTAAAGAGAAAAAAAGATTTGTACAGAAAGAAAAATAGTATATTTATTGAATTCATATACTGATCAGCAGGCCAAGGCAAGGTTTTATCCCAAATTTTGATTTTGCACGAAAATAAAGATTTTTGTATTGTTAAAATATATTAACTGTAGCTGAAAGCAAGTCATCTGTAGAGTTCAGTGATGCAGATTTAAAGCATCAAACATGTTAAATTATTTTTTTTTAACAGTAAAGTTGCATTTTAACTGCAGCATGTTATAAACAATTTCACAAAATTAGCATATAGTTCCCTACTTGTTCAGTTTGTATTGACTGAAAAAAAAATGATTATAATTTTAACTGTAAAAGACTATAAAAATGCTATGTTAATTGGTTAACATTAAGTTCCCTTACAATAAATGGGAAAAATGTAATAGATCTAACCTGCATTACATTCATGTAATTTTATAGTACAATATTGTTAAATGTACAATTTTTGGAAGTAAGAAAGAACAAATCATCTTATAATTTACAGTGAATAGCCATAAACTGGCATTCCCTGTGTGACACTTCACATTTGTTGTTTTTTAATTTTAATAATTATGTTTCTTCTTAGTTTTTTTGTTATCAGTTATGTACATCAGGGTTTTATGTTGTATCTTATGTTGTTTAATTTTTATTGCATTGATTTGGTGTCACATGTACATGACACTGCGTTCACCTTATATATATTGACCTCATCTTGTAGAAAAGCTACTTTGATTTGTCATTTGACTTTCTCTTCACCGCTAGTGTTATTATGGTGGATGTCAGTAGCGTGGCCTTGCTAATTCAGCAGAAAAGAGCTGTTGGATTAACTGGTTTAAAATGTGTGTGATTTTTTTTTCTTTTCTTTTTTGTATATTAATTCTATAACTATGTTTACATTTTTACTGCATTTTTACAGAACGATGGCAACCACAGCTTTGTAATAATGACAGGACTGCAGTGTTATTTTCTGTTAAACAACTGTCCGTTCAATGAGCAACTGAACTGCATGACTTTGTGTAACATTTTAGTCTAAAGATGAAGAGGAGAGACAAAGTAAATCAATAACAACATTGTTGTGTTAATATGATAACACAAACAAAACAGAGTACAATGCACAAACAATAGCAGACAATGAACTGAGGAAACTGAAGGGCTTAAATACACATGGTGATGAACACAAATACAGATAGGTGTGCTAATTAAGAGAATATCCATGGCAACTAAGAACTGGCAGGAAAAAAGAACACAGGAAACGGGTTATAAGTGAAACAAAAAGTCCATGAAAACGAAAGTAAAACAGACAGAATGTGACAGTCTGCTGCTTTTATGCATAAAAGAATAAACATGTACCCAAAAGTGACCACTGAGAGAATAATGTATTAATTTTGATATTATAATCTAATCTTTTTTAAAGTCTATTAATGGTTCAGTTATTTTTGGCACATTTAAATGTTACTTTTACAAAACTACCTTTCGTCTTTCTGAGTCTGTGAGTACAAAAAATGTTACCTGTGGCCCACATCTGCTGTCCATGTGGTCTCATGATATATGTTCATCTTGACTGACTGCTCAAAGTATTAAATGTTTCCTGTGGTCTAATGTGTTACTTCCTAATTCACCCATTGTGTGAGTGTTCTCTCTTTTCTCTCTCGCTGTAATGGAGTTGTACATCTTCATTTCTTTTCAGCTTCTTATGGAGGTTCAGTCTTACAGTAAGTGATATCTGCTGTTTAATGTCAATTAAATACTGTATGTCCACATTTGTAGTTATAAATATTTCAGCATGTGTGATCAGTATGTTTATGTTTCAGTAGAGCAAACATGAACCTACAACCTCTCTGCAATGTAATTAAAATGTATAAAACCGATTGCAGTTACCCGATTAAGCTAATATTTGGGTAACTAGAAATAAGAATAGCCTGTCTATATTAATTGGACATGTGCATGTAAATAACTTATTAGGAAAATCCACTATGTAGTATTTATTTACATGTTCATATGAAAGTAATTCTGGGTCTTACTAGAAATTGAGAAAAGTGCAGCTATTGAAAATATGCATTTAAAAAAAAAAGTATAGGGAGAAAAAATGATAATTTTTCCCATAAATTTTACATTTTACTATACATTGTGTAGTTTTGTGCTGTTGTAAAGACATTAATGAGTTTAAGGCCTGGTTTCACAGACAGGGTTTAGATTAAGTCAGGAGTAGGCTTTAGTAATTATAGTTCCGTAGAAAGAAACATTACTGGTTTGAATCTTAAGACAAAAAAAAATAGTACTGGCATATTTTAAGATAAGTCAGTGCAAGTTGCTTTTAGTTAAAAAAGCTCAAACATGCATTTTAGTCTGGGACTAGCTTAAGCCATGTCTGTGAAACCAGACATTAATTTGTTTAAAGGTTAAACCAAAACATGGACCATATAGTTGAAAAATGATGCATGTTCATGTAAACGTGGTCAATAAGAGATGTAATGATTAATTGATCTGTTTTGCGTTGTTTCAGAATGTCCTGCCTTAACAGTATCTCCAGATGTCATAAGTGAGTCCAACTCAGTGAAGATGATCTGTGAGCACCCAGCAGGTGTTACAGTGGATCTGTGTTATTTCTACATAAACAGAGATGAGAAGAATATCAAATCTAATTGGTCATGTGAGCTCAGTCTCACTGGTGCTGAAGTGCTCAAATGGGCAGCTGTAAAATCATCTGTATCAATCAACATTAACTGCTACTACAAAACAACCGAGCACGGGATTAATAAACCATCATCTCATTCTCCTGCTGTCACAGTGAAGGTTAAAGGTGAGATATTTCACTGCTGTTCTTCTGCATTAGAAACTGTTATTGCAATGTGTTTAGTAACTGGAATATTTCACTTCAAACAGATTCACTTGAGAAACCCACCATCAGTGTTAGTGATGTTACATTTATAGGGCACTTCTGGATGGATATTTATAAAGACCCTTCAATCAGCTGTATAATGCAACACAGAAAGGACAAATATACTAATATAGGAAAGAGTTGAGTATGGTTGATCATAATCCCTGTGGTGTTGAGACTCATTCACTGTGGGTCTGTGTCAGACTATGAAGTGAGAAACAACATATTAAAGCTGATTCTATATCAGTTGTGGACAGTGTGAATCAGTAGATAGTGGTCTTTGATGACAGATAAACGCTTAACCATAGTGTGACTTTGGCAAGTGAATAACCTGATACATTTAGGCAGTAAGGAAGATGTTGAAGTCAAAAGTATTTCAATTAAAATATCTTTCAAAAATATGCTTATTTATTTATTCTGAATTGATTAATTATGATTTTTAAACAATGGCAATAAAATGAACAGGATGAAAATAAAGAGCACTTGCTCAGTGAGTGATTGACAGCTTACATGAGTCTCAACCAACCTTTGAAGCATTAATATTATCATACAGATGATTGTATTTTGTTGAACCAACTAATGCCACAAAACATCACAGAAATCATCAAATCAATTGCTAATACTGATGTTTGTGCAGTTGTTTTCCTTCCAAAAATCACACATTACAAAAGGGCTAACAGGATTAAAGTTCATATATTCTTCCTCAAAAAGAGTTAACATGACTATAGAATTAACGTTGGATTCAAATGTCAGGTTCAAAAATATAGCTGCAATTCATTTAAAGTTTATTAATACATCTGTAACTCATAGTTTTAGTCTTTGAATGTAAATCACAGAGAATTCAACAAAGACGAGGCTCATGATTGTGCTTCTTTTTTCAACATGGTTACTAATTGCTTATGAATTATGTGTATATTCAAAAATTCTATTTTAATACTATAACTACACGCTGTGGCACTATGTTTTTTCTGCAGTTTCAATGGCAACCTCTACTCGTATTACATTGTACTTACTCAGATAAGTACTGAGTTATATTAATTAACTACTTCTCCTTACAATAAAGTTAAGGTTAGTGTTTGGTTTAGGGTTTGGGTACTTGTAATTATGTATAATATACTGTCATTACTACATGTAGTAACGTATAACTACATCACCTTGAAATGAAAGTGTTGCCAAATTCTTTTTACAGTGTCTTCATCAAACACTGAAGCACTGCTGTCTATTTTTTTTATCATGTATGATATCATTTGAGCTCTTCCTGTTTCTGTTTCAGCAGTTTCTACAACAGCTGATCCTAAAGATTATCAACATACACCACTACACAGAGGTTTTATTCTCAATCATTTTCTTCCATATTTGAAATGATTTGACTATTGCATTCTCTTTCAGATCTCTGTAGAACATTTACTTATTTCCATACACACAACAAACATAAAATAAATCTACAATCACATCAATTGTCAGGTGGACTGATGTATCTAAAGCACTCATATTAATCATCATAATGCACATAAACATGTATTAAAGTGTTGGTTTTGTTTTGACACAGAAACATGGTTTATAGTTCTGGTTTCCACTGGTGTTGGTGTCATTTTGACTGGATTCATCTGTCTGTGTCGGTTTGCAAGTAAGTAAAGTTTATAATTGTTCACTCCATGCTGTTCAATATAGAAATGATCATGTGAATTTATCATTAAAACAACAGAGAGTTGACCAAAATGCAAAATGCTCATTGTTTTCTAGGTAAAAAAAGAAGAAAACAGTAAGTTTATTTTATTTTTTTTTTTATGGTTTTAGTTTCAGTTTTAGTTAACTATAATAACCCTGATTGTAGTCTATGAGCTTAATATGCAAATGTTTATCACCTTATCTGATATATGCATGCATGAAAAGATGCCATAAAGATCAATATTTGATTCTTAGCAATAAAATGAGATCAATAACATCAGATGTGCCCAGTCAAGGAACTGGTATGGTGAGTATCTTTGTGATTAATCTTTAAAATCACAAATATTTAATAATGTGTAAGATGGCTGAAATGGACATGACCTTAAATATTCTTTATGTTTTAGAGTTCTGGACCTGCAGAGACATATTCTCTGATCACTTCTGTACCAGCCACATCTCAGCCCATATCTGTGGGTACGAGAACATCATTCTCAGTAAATGATCTCAGATAGCGTGAAGCTTAGAAACAGATGTGCCCAAGAAAGATAAATAAACCTGCTGAGTTAAAAACACCATATAGTGACCACAGCTTCTAAGAAACTGGTACCCTTTCCTCTTTCAAGTCTTCAGCAGATCAGCATTATTAGCCACATCTTCTCTTAGAGGAACAGTTCATGCCAAAATGAGCTATTTTACATAATGTTTACACTGTACAATGAAAGAAGCAGTGATGAGAGGCTGTAGAGCTTCTAAAATTACAAGTTTCAATCTTGAAGCCATTTCACATTTGGCCAGTTGTTTTGGATGGTTTTCTATTGACTCTGTTTGACCCTCTTCATCATGCTGTTCTTCAAAGGCCTTGAACACCCAGATTCCCACCAGGACAACACACCAGATCCCACAGCGACTTCCTCTTTCATTATGGCTGAAAATTCAATTTACCAGCCCTCAGGTAAGTTTTTTGCATTAAAATGGTCATATCATGACAAATCAAATTGTTCTCGTTCTTTACTATGAAAACATGCTGTGGTTTCACAACTCAAAACTTCCTCACTAGTCCAAATACAGCATTTTTGATGCACACATATAAGCATTGAGAAACTTGACCCACCCACGATTAGCTCACACAGAGGAAGTGAGACAAATACTAAATTCATCATAACTGTTGAACAATGAGTCTGAGAAGAGAAGATTCTGCACTCAGAAAAATGATACGTTGGATTTACTTAATTTTTTTATGTCAGCAGGTTCCATGTAACTTGATTATGTTGCATTTAATTAACATTATTTATTTCAGTTAACTTAAATTTATTACATAAGGTTAACTCAATGCCGTTTAGTTGAATCAGGTTAACATTCTTAATTTTGTCCAAAACCATTAAGCTTAATTATTCTAAAATTAATATCAAACAGAAATTAAAACAAGTAATCCAGTTTAATTGATTAGTTTATTTAGTGAATGCATTGAAAAACAATTTTCATAACTTTTACAAAATCTTTACTCTGTAAAGACTCTTATTGTTAGGTGTTAGCCAGAAGATGGTTTTATTCCATCTATGGCATGCCCAAAATAGTTGTTTTTATTATAAAAACAACTTTAATTGTTGTTAGCAAGTCCTCAACCCAAGCACATATTCTACATTTCACCACAATGGTAACCCCAAAACTATTAACATAACAGGAACTTTTAAATACCAATATAATAAAACAGTAAACATTAAAAAGTCTCTCCATTTTCTCATGTTGCTAAAAACTGCTTAAAATAACATTTTATTTCAACTTTTACTCTCCCAGATTAGCCCCTTTGCAAAGCATGATGGGAAGTGAAAGTCCTGTTTGATTGAGTCCTGGTTGAGTTTACTTGATTGAAACATGTTATTTTAATATGAAAACATCAAGTTAAGTCAAAAAGTAATCGTTTCAAGTCAATTTAACATGAAGCAATTAAATTTGAACCAGAAACCTAATACAATGGTGTTGAATCAAAATAAGTTGTTTAAATAAAGCGAACAGCATCAAAAAATCATTTTTCTGTGCAAAGTGCCAAAGCTTAAAATACATTAAAGCTTTATGACAGAGAGCTTATTCATGAAGGTCAAAACATGTTCTTTAAAGTGCTATGACGCTTCTGCTTTACAGAAGATTTGGTCAATACTCAACAGAAAGAGGGAAATACAGCGGAAAATGAGGTAATATATGAACAGTCACACCCCAAACCCACATAACCAAATGAGACGTCCATCATGAACAGAATACAAACACATTTATCTTGTCTGTCTTTATTTTTTTCCCCTCCAGAATGTTTACCACCTGTACTGCTCAATCCCTGACAAACCAGTTCACTCAAACGCAGCAGATCAAGTCTACAGTTTGGTGAAGATGCAATGATGAGCCTCAAGTCTTGTTTCATTATGTACATTCATTATAAATAAAATATCCTTACTTGCTGACAAATAGGTTTTATATATTCATCATTTAGTGTTTGGTGTGTAGTGCATTGTGACCTCTGTGACCACACAGAAGGGTTTCTCTAGATTTTCTCTAGCTCAATACTGCCTTGTAAGAAGTGCTTGGGATTCAGTAAGCTGAACTAAAAAATTTATTGATGAATGAAAAAATGTTTTTGCACAAACATAATTTCAATATATTTCTAAAGAAAATTAATGTCTGCTAAGTGTTTTATAATGGATGCTGGCTGAAGAAGCGTGTTTTCGAGAAGTTTCCAAGGGTCATTGGTGTTTCCCACCAAAAGCTCAAGGAAAAGTTGAATTCTCAGTTGACCCCTTTAAGCTGCACCCTTGCTGTTGTTTTATGTGTTTGCTATACCTGTCTGCCTGTTTTTGGAGTTATAATTAAACTTGAGTTTTTTGGAACCTGGTTCTTCTGTCTTCATCGGTCTGCCTGCATACACCGTGACACAAACAGGTTAAATTTTTTAATTAAAATTTTAGCCCAATGGTTGAGGATGTCTATATTTGACCCAAATTTAGGTTGAAACAACCCAGCATTTTTTAGAGTGTACTTTTACAAAGCTACCTTTTGTCTTTCCTAGTCTGTGATCTTATAAAAAAATGTTGTTGCCCAGATCTGCTGTCCATGTGGTCTCATGATGTACTTTCATCTTCATAGTTCTGTCTGCACAAAGTATTAAATGTTTCCTGTGGTCTAATGTGTTACTTCTTAATTCACCTATTGTGTGAGTCTTGTCTCTTTTTTAACTCTTGCTGTAATGGAGTTGTTCATCTTCATTGCTTTTCAGTTTATTATGGAGGTTCAGTCTCACAGTAAGTGATCTCTGCTGTTTAATGTTGATAAAATACAGTATGTTCACATAATTATTAATTTTTTTTTTTAAAGGTTTAGTTCACCCAAAAATGAAAATAATGTAATTTATTACTCACCCTCATGTCGTTCCACACCCGTAAGACCTTCGTTCAACTTCGGAACGCAAATTAAGATATTTTTGTTTAAATCCGATGGCTCCGTGAAGCCTACAAAGCCAGCAATGACATTTCCTCTCTCAAGATCCATTAATGTACTAAAAACATATTTAAATCAGTTCATGTGAGTACAGTGGTTCAATATTAATATTATAAAGCGACGAGAATATTTTTGGTGCGCCAAAAAAACAAAATAACGACTTATATAGTGATGACCGATTTCAAAACACTGCTTCCGGAAGCTTCGGAGTGTTGTTATTCTTCTGTGTCGAATCATGATTCGGATTGCGTGTCAAACCGCCAAACTGCTGAAATCACGTGACTTTGGCGCTCCGAACTGCTGATTCATTACGCTCCGAAGCTTCCTGAAGCAGTGTTTTGAAATCGGCCATCACTATATAAGTCGTTATTTTGTTTTTTTTTGGCGCACCAAAAATATTCTCGTCACTTTATTATATTAATATTGAACCACTGTACTCACATGAACTGATTTAAATATGTTTTTAGTACATTTATGGATCTTGAGAAAGGAAATGTCATTGCTCCCTATGCAGGCCTCACGGAGCCATCGGATTTCAACAAAAATATCTTAATTTGCGTTCCGAAGATTAACGAAGGTTTTACGGGTGTGGAACGGCATGAGGGTGAGTAATAAATGATAGAATTTTCATTTTTGGGGGAACTAACCCTTTAATTGTCCAAAATATTTCAGCATGTGTGATCAGAACATGTTTTAGTAGAACTGAGCAAACACATGCACCTACATTCTTTAAGGCATATTAGTTTTAATTCGTCATGAAAATTCATTAAACTGATTGCAATTACCAGATTAAACCAATATTTGCAACTAAATAAGAATGCCTATATTAATTGGACGTGGTGTAAACACTTTATTTGGAAAATCCAGTATTTATTTACATCTGCACGTTCATATGAACATCATTCTGAGTGTTACTTGATATAGGCATTGAAGCTTGTTTCTGACATGGAATAAAAAGTAATTGCAGCTGACTTATTTTCTTAGAATTGTGAGATATAAACTCGTAATTATGCGTTATTGAATTATTAGATGTAAACTTGCAATGAAAGTCAGAATTGTGAAATAAAAAGTTGCAATTAAAGTTGAGGTGAGGACTTTTACTGTAATAATTTTTTTTTTTTTTTTTTTTTTTTTTTACAGTTTTAAATTGTAAAGCAAAAGTGTAAGACAAGAATTCTGAAGCCAGTATGATTTATGTACAACATTAGAATATTATGAAAGTTTGATCAATAAAAAAAAGTCAGTATAGACAAAAAAATCTAAGAAAAGCTGAATGATACTACTGTATCTGTCTGTATATTACATATAGGACAGTTCTAGATGGACACTATTTATAAAGAGTTGAATATGGTTTATTATAATCCTGTGGTAACAGCAGTGGTGTAGTCTACGTGATACGCAGGTATACTCCGTATACCTACTAGGAAAGGTATACTCATATACTCACTTAAAAAAAGCGCGAGGATACGCGAGGATGGGATTCATCATCCTTCCAACTTCCTCTGTGTGCTCCAAAAAACATGGATGAACCGCTTCATTTCTTCACTTGTTGCACCTTTAAAGAGAAAAAAAATGATTTGTACAGAAAGAATGATAGTATATTTATTGATTCATACTGATCAGCAGGCATCAGACTTACGATTCTTACATTGCCGTTATGGATTATTTTGCCTTCAGATGTATCTATATATTGTCTAAATATTATTTGTGAATACTCAGTTTAAGGGAAGTGATGCCATTTCTTTTGTATGTATCATTTGTTTTATGTTTTGGGTTAAGGGAGTTAGAAACGTTATTGTATTTTGTTTTGATGCGTTTTCTTTCTTGTAGGGAATTTAGAGGGTACTAAACTAGTTATTTTTGTTTGTTATTGTGGCCTGGTTCACTCCTGAATTTGATCCCTTTGTTTCTAGTTTTCACTTTTTCTTGTTAATAAATCCACTTTTGTTTAACATTTACAGTGAGCACACATTCATTTATGTTATGGTTGGCCCTAGACGTTTGTAACACAGTAAAAACTTGTTAAACAACAACAAAAAAATATAGCAACATTAACATTTACAAAAATACCTTCCATCTTTCTGAGTCTGTGAGCTTATAAAAAATGTCACCTGTGGCCCAGATCTGCTGTACATGTGGTCTCATGATGTACGTTCATCTTCATAAAACTGACTGCACAAGCATTAAATGTTTCCTGTGGTCTAATGTGTTACTTACTAATTCACACATTGTTTGAGACTCGTTCTGTCTCTTTTGTCACTCGCTGTAATGGAGTTGTTCATCTTCGTTGCTTTTCAGCTTCTTATGGAGGTTCAGTCTAACAGTAAGTGATCTCTGCTGTTTAATGCAGATAAAATACAGTATGTTAACAAATGTAATATGTAAGTTTAATTGTCAAAAATATTTCAGCATGTGTAGTTTTAGTAGAACACAGCAACTACATGAACCTACAACATCTCTGTGTAATTAGCTTTACTTCATCATGAAAAATTCATTAAACTGATTGTAATTGCCCGATTAAGTCAATATTTGTGAAACTAGAAATAAGAATGTGTGTATTAATTGGACTTGATCATGTAAACACTTTATTTGGAATATCCACTATATTTACATCTGCACGTTCATATGAACATTATTCTGGGTGTTATTGATATAGGCAGTTAAGAAAAGTGCATCTATCAAAATATACATTTTTGAAGTTAAAAAAAAAGCTCCCACCCCCCCCATAAATAAATAAAAATGAATTAAAACCACACTTTACTATTCATTGTGTGTGTGCTGTCGCAAAGATATTTATGAGTATAATTTTGTTTAAAGGTTAAAATAAAACATGGACCCTGAATGAGAAAGTATTGGAAATGTGGTCAATAAGAGATGTAATGATTAATTGATCTGTTTTGGGCTGTTTCAGAATCTCCTGCCTTAAAAGTATCTCCAGATGTCATAAGTGAGTCCAGCTCAGTGAAGATGATCTGTGAGCACCCAGCAGGTGTTAAAGTGGATGTGTGTTATTTCTACATAAACAGAGATGAGAAGAATATAAAATCGAATTGGTCGTGTGAGCTCGATCTCACTGGTGCTGAAGTTCTCAGATGGGCAGCTGTAAAATCATCTGTATCAATCAACATTAACTGCTACTACAAAACAACCGAGCACGGGATTAATAAACCATCATCTCATTCTCCTGCTGTCACAGTGAAGGTTAAAGGTGAGATATTTCACTGCTGTTCTTCTGCATTAGAAACTGTTATTGCAATGTTTTTAATAACTATGGATTATTTCATTTCAAACTGATTCACTTGAGATTCAATCTTATCAATAATAGTGATGAGGATGTTACACCTATTAGGCACTTCTATATGGATACTATTTATAAAGACCCTTTCAATGAGCTGTATAATAAAACACTGAAAAGACAAATATACTAAATATAAGGAAGAGTTGAATATGGTTGATCATAATCCTTGTGGTATGTTGAGACTCATTGAACATGGTTGATATCTGTCTATGAAGTCAGAAACAATATACTGTATTGAAGCTGATTCTAGCAGTTGTGGGATGATGTTAGATAGTAAATCAGTAGGAAGACAGTAATCTGTGACAAAAACTCTTAAAGGGTTAGTTCACCCAAAAATGAAATATCTGTAATTAAGGCCAATACTGAGCCTGCATTCAGACATAAACACTGAAGCTCTGCAACGAAAATGGCGTAGCAGTATGACAGAGGACAGACGAATTTGTTGAATAAAGTCGTTATTTTTGTTTTGTTTTTGCGCACAAAAAGTATTCTTGTCACTTCATAACATTAAGGTTGAACCACTGCAGTCACATTGACGGTTTTAACAATGACTTTAGTACCTTTCTGGACCTCAAAAGGTGCAATGTCGTTGCTGCCTATGTGTGGTTCAGAAACCCTCGGATTTCATCAAAAATATCTTAATTTGTGTTCTGAAGATGAATGAAGGTCTTATAGGTGTGGAATGACATGAGGGTGAGTAATTAATGACAGAACTTTCATCTTTGGGTGAACTATCCCTTTAACCACAGTGACTGGCAATTGAACCTGATATATTTATGCAGGAAGAAACAGTCATGTGATGATCATGTGATCAAATCTATGGAAGCTGATTGGATCATTCTGTTCTGCAGAATGACTACAAAACATTTTGTGACTACAAAACTTAATACATGTTAAATTAAAGGTATAGTAAGTGACACTGTTGATATTAGAAATCGACACCCAAACAAACAAACCCTACCCAAAAGAACCCACCTCTCCCTTCATTGCTCTGCCTCCAAAATAACAAGAAACCACTAACAGCTGCCTCATGAGACAACTCGCACAAATATAAATGAAACATCTGTGATTCCACAACAACAACAGCATATCTTGGTTATGTGAAACAGAGAAAAAACAGTTACTCATATATTGAGCAGAAACAACACAACGTCGGTGTCCATTTTCAGGCCTTCCCCCTCTCCAATGTCTCTCCAGCGCTGGAAAGCTTTTCTAGTATTAATGCGGGTCCTAAATCTCTTGCCTGATCATAACCCTTCTTTTTCCTATTATGTTTCTCTGACCATTTCCTCAATTTTCTCAAAAACAAAACTTTTATTTGTCCAATGTGTGATAGTCTCTGCTGGTCAAGCTTTGACAACTGTCACAAAAACAAGTAACTTTATATCTCAATATAGAGGATTCTCTAGAGCATTTCTGATATTGTTATGTTATTCTGCAATATTAATACCAGTACTACTGTAATTAGAGTTTGTAATTAGTATTTGTTTGTTTATTTTAATTAAACGTATATGAGACATACACCTTACATTTCAACATCATGGATTTTACAATGTATTTAAAAAACCCTTGCACATTAATTTCTGCCGTTTTCTCTTTATTTTAAAAGAGTTGACTAAGCCAATGATAGGTGGATGATGATTTTTTTAATAATGATTATCACATTGAATGAATCTGCCCAGCTCAGAATATATTTATATTGTTTTATTGTTATACTGTATTACTGTAGAGTTTTATTTCCAAACTAAATGCATCATGTGACATTGTTGAATTCTCTTCAACAGCGACCTCTACTGGTGAAACTTTGACAGACAAAACAACTTGTGAGTGAAGATTATTTTGAAAATAAAACACACTTGACAAACACAGAGGCATTTTCTCATTTCACTTTAAATTGCTTCAAAAATGATTCTTAGTTTATTGCACAGCTTTCTTGTGACTATGGTTATTCAGTCACAGGATTTATCAGTCAAATATTGTTATACAGTATAATTACAGCTTAACTGTATAATTGACCATTGTCTCTGGTAACTGATTTTAGGCTAATAGTTTCATATCTCTCATATCTGATCACACTGTTGATTCTATCAGCTGTTTTCACACCAGCTTCTGCTCCTGAAACCACCAGAGAGACACAAACATGTGTTTTTGCTTTGTTGATAAGAGAATATTAAATCTGTGTTAAATGTTAAATAGGAATCCTTTCCTGACAGTGAGATCATCTAGAAACACTGATGTCTGTAATCATGATGCAGTAGTTCAGTTTTTTTATTCTACTATGATTTCATCATCATCTTTTCTGTTTCAGCTGTTCCTCATTCTGATCACATTCACTCTGAAGGTTCTTCATTCACTCACAACACAAAACTGATATTCTGAATTTAATAAACAAAATCTGCACATAATATATCTGATAAAGATATAAACATTGGATTAAATCCTTATTTTTTCTTTTGTCAATCTCGTGGCTTATAGTAGTGCTGGTTTTCACTGGTGTTGGTTTATTTCTGTCTGGACTCATGGGATTCATCTGTCTCTGCCACTTTGACAGTAAGTTATGCATAAACTGAGCTCCATGATATAGAAACATGATAATAAAGTATGTATCTGTGCAGGTTCTCACAGAGGTTCTCACAGAGGTGAACTACAGCTCCTGCCAGGTGGAAGCAACATCTCTGTTAACTTCCTCTCTGTGCTCCAAAAAACATGGATGAACCGCTTCATTTCTTCACTTGTTGCACCTCAAAAGAGAAAAATGGTTTGTACTTAAAGAATGATAGGATATTTACAGTATGTAGCTATTGAATTCATATACTGATGTGCAGGCCAAGGCAAGGATTTATCTCAGATTTTGATTTTGGGAGAAAATAGTTTTTATGTGGGTAAAATATGTTAAATTTAGCTGAAAGCATCTTCAAGTCATCTGTAGAGTTCAGCGATGCATTCACTGACAGATTTAAAGCATCAAACATATTAAATCTAATTTCTTTTTTTTTTAATGAACTATTGAGTGTTAACAATAAATGTATTAAAAAAAACTGCAGCATGTTATAAACAGCTTCACAAAATTAGCATATAGTGCCCTACTTTTAAAAATTTTTTAATTTTAACTGTGAAAGACTGTAAAAATGCTATGTAAATTTCCTTACTCTATATGGTAAAAAATAAATGGATCTAACCTGCATTACATTAATGTAATTTTACAGTAAAATATTGTTAAATGTGAAATTTTTGGAAGTAAAAAAGAACAAATCTTCTTATAATTTACAGTGAATAGCCATAAACTGGCATTCCCTGTGTGACACTTCACATTTGATGTTTTTTTAATTTTAATAATTATGTTTCTTTTTAGTTTCAGTTATGTACATCAGGGTTTCATGTTACATGTTGTTTAATGTTTATTGCATTGATGGTTGTTTTTGAGTTTCCCTGCCTGTTCCTTGAGTGTTTGGGTTAAAAGACTATTTCCTGGAATTATCCTTCGTCGTGTGCTTCATTACATCCATTCCATGACAAGGTTTACATTTTTACTGCATTTTTACATTATTATTCTGGCAACTACAGCTTTGTAATAATGATAGAATTTTTGCAGTGTTATTTTCTGTTAAACAACTGTCAGTTCAATGAACAACTGAACCACTTGATTTTTTGACGTTTTAGTCTGAAGAGGACAGACAAGGTAAATCAAAATAACATTGTTTATTAACCAAAGCGAAACTCAGGCAGTCCAATATGATAACACAAACAAAACAGCGTGCAATTCACAAACAATGCCAGACAATGAACTGAGGAAACTGAAGGGCTTAAATACACATGGTGATGAACTCAAATACAGATAGGTGTGCTAATTAAGTGAATATCCATGGCAACTAAGAACCGGCGGGAAAAAAGAACACAGGAAACAGGTTACTAAGAGAAACAAGCTAAAAGTCCATGAAAACGAAAGTAAAACAGACAGAATGTGACAGTCTGCTGCTTTCAAAGAGTAAACATGTACCTAATAAAATGACCACTGAGAGAATAATGTATTATTTTGATATTATAATCTAATCTTTCTTAAAGGCTATTAATGTTTCAGTTATTTTTGGCACATTTAAATGTTACTTTTACGAAACTTCCTTTCGTCTTTCTGAGTCTGTGAGTCTACAAAAAATGTTACATTTGACCCAGATCTGCTGTCCATGTGGTCTCATGATGTACGTTCATCTTCATAGAACTGACTGCTCAAAGTATTAAATGTTTCCTGTTGTCTAATGTGTTACTTCCTAATTCACCTATTGTGTGAGTCTAGAACCTTTTCTCTCTCGCTGTAATGGAGTTGTTCATCTTCATTGCTTTTCAGCTTCTTATGGAGGTTCAGTCTTACAGTAAGTGATCTCTGCTGTTTAATGTTGATAAAATACTGTATGTTCACATTTGTAGTCAAAAAAAATTTAATTTTCTAAAATATTTCAGCATGTGTGATCAGTATGTTTATGTTTCAGTAGAGCAAACATGAACCTACAACCTCTGCAATGTAATTAAAATGTATAAAATGAATGCAATTACCCGATTAAGATAATATTTGGGTAACTAGAAATAAGAATAGCCTGTCTATATTAATTGGACATGTTCATGTAAATGGCTTATTTGGAAAATCCACTGCAGTGTTTACATCTGCACATGTTCATATGAAAGTAATTCTGGGCGTTACCAGAAACTGAGAAAAGTGCAGCTATTTGAAAATATTAATTTTAGAAAAAGAAGAAAAAAAGATAATTGTTCCCATAAATTTTACAATTTACTATTCATTGTGTAGTTTGCTTCTGTTTTAAAGATGTTAAGTTTAAGGCCAGGTTTCACAGGAAGGGTTTAGATTAAGTCAGGAGTAGGCTTTAGTTAAATTAGTACATTTAAATATCTTTTATATAGTTCCATAGAAAAAAAAACAAAAAAAAAAACATTACTGGTGTGAATCTTGAGACAAAACAGTGGTACTGACATATTTTAAGATATATCAGTGCAAGTGATTTCAGTTTAAACAGCTCAAACATGTATTTTAGTCTTGGACTAACTTAAAGGTGCTCTAAGCAGATTTTGAACAACGCTGTTGGACATTGTTGATATTTGAAATCAATCCAAACAAACCCATCCCTCTCTTCATTGCTCCGCCTCCAAAACTCATTTTACAATCCTAACCACCCTGCTCCGAGTCGGTCTTGAACCCCAGCCCATCTTCTGCTGGCAGCCGAGGCGAATGCACTATCAATGACACTAAACACCACATTCGCTAGTGATCGTCAGTGTGCAATGGTTTAACAGCAAAACTCTCACTATCTGGCAACTGTTACACACGCAGTACGAGAGTGGTTGTCTGTTTATCACAGCTGACGTGCAACAAAATGCTTCACGAAAAATAAAACACAGTTGATGAATAAACAGTAGAAGCACAGAAAATAAACGTACAGTACACAAGAGTAAATACAAAGTGTTCGTTGTTAGTCTCAAACAGCACAGCAGCTCCAGACCATCAAAACCCAGTTTTACTCACATGAGTAGCGGGATCAAAGCAGCCTCCGCATCTGTTTTCAGGCCTTCACACTTAGCTCTCTCCAGCTCTGGAAAGCTTTTCTAATATAAACGCGGGTCCTAAAGCATTTTGCCCAGTCATAAACCTTCATTCCAGTGATATTCTTTTGAGCTGTTTTGTATTGTGTTCCATTTTTCGTTCTGCAGTTTTTTTTTCCCTCTTACTTTCAAATCTCCCTCTCGCTCGTTCTCTCTCCTCGACCGTCATACGCCCCCTAATGCTGATTGGTTAGACGTTTGTTGTTGGTGTCTGCCCGACTAACTTCCAAACAGTGTATTTGAAATACTACTGAGTCCCCCTTTAAGCCATGTCTGTGAAATCATTAATTTGTTTAAAGGTTAAACCAAAACATGGACCGTAGTAGTTGAAAAATGATGCATGTTCATGTAAACATGGTCAATAAGAGATGATGATTAGTAATGATGATGATGATGATGAGTAATGATTAATTGATCTGTTTTGGGTTGTTTCAGAATATCCTGCTTTAAAAGTATCTCCAGATGTCATAAGTGAGTCCAGCTCAGTGAAGATGATCTGTAAGCACCCAGCAGGTGTTACAGTGGATCTGTGTTATTTCTACATAAACAGAGATGAGAAGAATATCAAATCTAATTGGTCATGTGAGCTCAGTCTCACTGGTGCTGAAGTGCTCAAATGGGCAGCTGTAAAATCATCTGTATCAATCAACATTAACTGCTACTACAAAACAACCGAGCACGGGATTAATAAACCATCATCTCATTCTCCTGCTGTCACAGTGAAGGTTAAAGGTGAGATATTTCACTGCTGTTCTTCTGCATTAGAAACTGTTATTGCAATGTGTTTAGTAACTATGGATCATTTCACTTCAAACAGATTCACTTGAGAAACCCACCATCAGTGTTAGTGATGTTACATCTATAGGGCACTTCTGGATGGATATTTATAAAGACCCTTCAATCAGCTGTATAATGCAACACAGAAAGGACAAATATAATATAGGAAAGAGTTGAGTATGGTTGATCATAATCCCTGTGGTGTTGAGAATCATTCACTTTGGGTCTGTGTCAGACTATGAAGTCAGAAACAACATATTGAAGCTGATTCTATATCAGTTGTGGACAGTGTGAATCAGTAGATAGTGGTCTGTGATGACAGACAATCGCTTAACCATAGTGTGACTTTGGCAAGTGAATAACCTGATACATTTAGGCAGTAAGGAAGAGTCACGAGCTGATCATGTGATCAAAGTTGAGATGTCAGAGAGCCAGAATATGTCTGACAAATCTTTAGAAGCTTATTGGGTCATTCTTTTCTGCAGCACCTTTTGAACTCTCAGACTACACAAATGAATACCTGTTAATGTTAAATAAATAAATGTTGAATGCTGAAATATCTTTCAGAAATATGCTATAATTATGATCGTAATTAATCAATTCATGATTCTGAATTGATTAATTATGATTTTTAAACAATGGCAATAAAATGAACAGGATGAAAATAAAGAGCACTTGCTCAGTGAGTGATTGACAGCTTACATGAGTGTCAACCAACCTTTGAAGCATTAATATTATCATACAGATGTTTGTATTGTGTTGAACCAACTAATGCCACAAAATATCACAGAAATCATCAAATCAATTGCTAATGCTGATGTTTGTCACATTTCAAAAGGTCTAACAGAATTAAAGTTAAAACAGAGTTTTGCAACTTTAGGAAAAGTCACCACTAGGTATTTTTTTTTTATATTTGAAGGACCTGTATCTTCAGCACACAAACTTTGCTTTAAAGCTTGCAAATAATTCCACTAACTATAATGCTGGTAATTTGTCTTTGCAGGTTCAGCAACCACCACCACAGCACGTACTACTACTACAACCACCACTGCACAAACTACTACAACAACCCTGAAAATCCGTGAGTAATTTGTAAATGAAAAAAACTTTATTACGCTCATGATTTGTTGAACATTTACTATACTTTACATCACAGCAAAATTCAGTATGTGTTTTCAACAGCATTAACTGTAAAGTCCACTTCTGAAACCACAACATACAGTAAAACTGGTAAGTAACACCTTTTAGTTAGGTCAAATTTCAGAACATGGTTAACAAATGCTTATGAATTATGTGTATATTTTTTTCAAACATTCTATTTTAATACTATAACTATATGCTGTGGTACCGTTTTTTTTTTTTTTTTTTTTTTTTGCAGTTTCAATGGCAACCTCTACTCTGCCAGGTAAGTATATCATTTAGATGCCACATTGCCAAGCAAATAGCAAAATTATGTCTGCTGAAAATGTGAAGTCATACCGGATGAGCATTGTGTGTCTCACTCAGTATGTTTGCCTATTTTAGTGTATTTTTTACACACACATACATACATAATACAAAACGTTCATCTTGGATCTTTCAAATTATCTGTTATCATGGTTATTACTACAATATTCAGTGCAATGTTAAGATTTATGCCAGTCTTTGTAAAGACAATTTTTTGTTTTGAAAACAACTTAAGATGTTCTCACTGCAGTTTCAACAGAAAAATCCACTCATAAACCTTCACAAACAAACACAGAAACATGTGAGTAAAGTTTAGTTTACCTGACAATAAAAATATTCTTTTATAGTGTTTATTGTAAGTCATATAGCTCATTATTTTACCATTTCAATTTCAGCAACAACGGCTGTCACTTCCACCACTGAAACCCCGACATCCACCAGAACTGGTAAATTTTATAAACATCAACCCCATATAAGGAAAATTGTTGGTTACATTTTATTTTAAGGTGACGTATACATTATACAGATAAGAACTGAGTAATATTAATTAACTACATGTACTTACTATAGAGTTAGGGTTAGTGTTTGGTTTAGGGTAAGTTACTTGTAATTATGCATAATTTACTATTATTAATAAGTACATGTAGTAACGTGTAACTATATCACCTTAAAATTAAAGTGTTACCAAATTCTTCTTACAGTGACTTCAAACACTGAAACACTGTTTATATCCATCATGTATGATATCATTTGAGTTCTTTCTGTTTCTGTTTCAGCGGTTTCTAGTGTTCACACTTCAACAGCTGATCCTGAAGATCATCCACTCACACCACTACACAGAGGTTTATTTCTAAATCATTTTCTTCCATATTTGAAATGATTTGACTATTGCATTCTCTTTCAGATCTCTGTAGAACATTTACTTCTTTCCATGCACACAACAAACATAAAACAAATCTACAATCACATCAATTGTCAGGTGGACTGATGTATCTAAAGCACTCATATTAATCATCATAATGCACATAAACATGTATTAAAGTGTTGGTTTTGTTTTGACAGAAACATGGTTTATGGTGCTGGTTTCCACTGGTGTTGGTGTCATTTTGACTGGATTCATCTGTCTGTGTCGGTTTGCAAGTAAGTAAAGTTTATAATTGTTCACTCCATACTGTTCAATATAGAAATGATCATGTGAATTTATCATTAAAACAACAGAGAGTTGACCAAAATGCTGGAGTAAAAACTGAACATAATACAGTAGCTCATTGTTTTCTAGGTAAAAAAAGAAGAAAACTGTAAGTTTTATTTTTGTTTTTTATGGTTTTCATTTTAGTTCTAGTTAACTATAATAACCCTGATTGTAGTCTATGAGCTGTATGTGCAAATGTTTATCACCTTATCTGATATATGCATGCATGAAAAGATGCTATAAAGATCAATATTTGATTCTTAGAAATAAAATTAGATCAATAAGATCAGATGTGCCCAGTCAAGAAATTGGTATGGTGAGTATCTTTGTAATTAATCTTTAAAATCACAAATATTTAATAATGAGTAAGATGGCTGAAATGGACATGACCTTAATTATTCTTTATGTTTTAGAGTTCTGGACCTGCAGAGACATATTCTGTGATCACTTCTGTACCGGCCACATCTCAGCCCATATCTGTGGGTAAGAGAACATCATTCTCTGTAAATGATCTCAGATAACGTGAAGCTTAGTGTCACCAAGAAAGATAAATAAACCTGCTGAGTTAAAAACACCATATAGTGACCACAGCTTCTCAGAAACTGGTGCCATTTCCTCTTTCAAATCTTCAGCAGATCAGCATTATTAGCCACATCTTCTCTTAGAGGAACAGTTCTTGCCGAAATGAGCTATTTTACATAATGTTTACACTGTACAATGAAAGAAGCAGTGATGAGAGGCTGTAGAGCTTCTAAAATGACAAGTTTCAATCTTGAAGCCATTTCACATTGGTCCAGTTGTTTTGGATGGTTTTCTATTGACTCTGTTTGACCCTCTTCATCATGCTGTTCTTCCAAAGGCCTCGAACACCCAGATTCCCATCAGGACAACACACCAGATCCCACAGCGACTTCCTCTTTCATTATGGCTGAAAATTCAATTTACCAGCCCTCAGGTACGTTTTTTTCATTAGAGTGGTTATATCATGATGAATCAAATCTTTCTTGTTCTTTAGTTGTGGTCTAATGATTAGAGAGTCGGACTTGTAACCTGAAGGTTGTGGGTTTGAGTCTCAGTGCCGGCAGGAAATGTAAGTGGAGGGAGTGAATGAACAGCGCTCTTGAGTAAGGCACCTAACCCCCAATCACTGCCCGGTGCCGCAGCAAATGACTGCCCACTGCTCCGGGTGTGTGTGTGTGTGTGCACTTGGATGGGTGAAGTGCAGAGCACAATTTCTGAGTATGGGACACCATACTTGGCTATACGTCACATCACTTTCACTTTACTATGAAAACATGTTGTGGTTTCAAAACTTCCTCGGTTTTGCTCACATAAAAGCATTGAGAAGCTTGACCCACCCAATCACAATGAGCTCATATGGAGGAAGTGGGACAAATAGTCAGTCTGAAATCAGTCTGAGAAGAGATGATTCTGCTGTGCCAAATGTCATTGCTTAAAATACATTAAAGCTTTTTGACAGAGAGCTTGTTCATTCATGGTCAAAACATGTTCGTTAAAGTAATATGACGCTTCTGCTTTACAGAAGATTTGGTCAATACTCAACAGAAAGAGGGAAATACAGGGGAAAATGAGGTAATATATGAACAGTCACACCCCAAACCCACATAACCAAATGAGACATCCATCATGAACAAGATACAAACACATTTATCTTGTCTGTCTTTATTTTTTTCCCCCTCCAGAATGTTTACCACCTGTACTGCACGATCCCTGACAAACCAGTTCACTCAAACGCAGCAGATCAAGTCTACAGTTTGGTGAAGATGCACTGATGAGCCTCAAGTCTTGTTTCATAATGTACATTCATTATAAACAAAATATCTTTACTTGCTTACAAATAGGTTTTTATTTTCATCATATAGTGTTTGCTGTGTAGTGCATTGTGACATCTGTGACCACTCAGAAGACTTTCTCTAGCTCAATACTGCCTTGTAAGAAGTGCTTGGGATTCAATAAGCTGAACTAAAAAATGTAATGATGAATGAAAAAATGTTTTTGCACAAATATAATTTCAATATATTTCTAAAGAAAATTCATGTCTGCTGAGCGTTTTATAATGGATTCTGGCTGAAGAAGTGTGTTTTGGAGGAGTTTGGTGGTGTTAATGTAGTACAGTGTTTCCTACAGGATTTTGTGAGACTATGAGTGGTGGACCTTGGTTCCTTTTGGAGGGCATGTCCAATCTGGTGCATTTAAGGACATTTTTAACACTGTGCTTAACCCCAGGTTATCATCTTTCTAAAACCCTTTCTAAACCCACTCTGGGTTAAGAAATGTTTCACAGTTGAATTTTAGAAGTGAGGTTAGCACCGCTCTTTACCCGGGCTTATGAAACCCTGCTCTGTAGGGCTAGCACAGTATTTGCAGTGTTAACCCCACATTGCGGTGCCAAACTTGTGCTTTCTGAAACGATGCGATGTTAGAATGTTACAGCTGGAGCCAATGGGTGGAGTTTGATGCCCAACTTCCCCTCTCTGGATGACCCTATACCCATAACCCTAACTAGGTCAAGGTCCACCCATATTACATCCAGAGAGGTGGAGCTGGACGTCATTTGCAGTGAACGCCACTTGTCATATTCACATGTTTTGGCAGTCACAGAAACACTGTGTGGTGTATAAACAGTAGTTTCAGAATTTTGGGGGAAACGTGACATGAAGAGACCATTTAACAGCAAACAGCTGCTGACACGTGGATTAAAACTTTTAAATGTTTCTAAAATGTTTGTTAAATGAGATTGAATGTAGGTAATATTGTATACATAAATAAAAACTAAATGTATTCATTCAAAGGACGTATTGTGTAAACAAGTGTTTACAATTTTTTTTTTCCTACAGGATTTGTTGATCTGGAAACTTTAACCCATGTATGAGCTAAAAATAAGCTAATTGAAACGGAGGGGGTTCGTTGATGTATGTTAATATTGGGTGGATGGGTGCGAAACAGCACAATCAGAACTGATTGAGATGGGTTTAATGTGTGGTTCTGTAACGATTGAACAAAAAGGATGAACTTATTAATATATACATACAGGTGTTTCACAAACATAAACATACATTTGAATATTAAACAGTATAAAGTAACATTAATAGAGCATTGCTAAACCATATTGAGTGAGACTATTCTGTACATTTCCACAAGAGGGCGCTACTAGCGCATGAATGCCCTAACTGGGCAATAAAGTAGTGTAGGTGCAGGTTCTGATGATGTTCTTACAGAGGTGAACTACAGCTCCTGCCAGGTGGAAACAACATCTCTGTACAGAAAGAATGATAGTATGTTTATTGAATTCATGTACTGATCAGCAGGCCAAGGCAGCTTGGAGTTTTTTTTTCCACATTTTGATTTTGGGAGAAAATAGATTTTATATTGGTAAAATGCACCAATCAGGCATAACATTATGACCACCTTCCTAATATTGTGTTGGTCCCCCTTTTGCTGCCAAAACAGCCCTGACCTGTCGAGGCATGGACTCCACTAGACCCCTAAGGTGTGCTGTGGTATCTGGCACCAAGATGATAGCAGCAGATCCTTTAAGTCCTGTAAGCTGCAAGGTCAACACCTCAAACTTGTTGTTGTGCTCCTCAAACCATTCCTGAACCATTTTTGCTTTGTGGTAGAGCGAATTATCCTGCTGAAAGAGGCCACAGCCACCAGGGAATACCGTTTCCATGAAAGAGTGTACATGGTCTGCAACAATGCTTAGATAGGTGGTACATGTTGCACATTTTTCCTGCTTCTAACACTTAAACTTTGAGGACAAAATGTTCACTTGCTGCCTAATATATCCCACCCGCTAACAGGTGCCGTGATGAAGAGATAATCAGTGTTATTCACTTCACCTGTCAGTGGTCATAATGTTATGCCTAATCTGTGTATGTTATAGCTGAAAGCAAGAGTTCAGTAATGCAGATTCACTGACAGACTTAAAGCATCAAACATATTAAATCTAATTTCTATATATATTTTTTTAATTTTATTAAATTAACTAGTGCTAACAATAAAGTTGCATTTTAACTGCAGCATGTTATAAACAATTTAGCAAAATTAGTATATAGTTCCTTACTTTCGTTTGTATTTACTGTAAAAAAATGATTGTGATTTTAACTGTAAAAGCTGTAAAATGCTACTGTAAAAACCTGTTAATTGTTTAACAGTAACTTCCCTTACTATATTTTATGGATCAGAGTAAACATAAGAGTAAAGAGTAAACATATGTGAATAATTTATTCCACATTATTAATTTTGATATTATGATCTAGTCTTTCTTAAAGTCTATTAAGTTATTTTTGGCACATTTAAACGTTACTTTTACAAAACTACCTTTTGCCTTTACAAGTCTGTGATCTTATAAAAAAATGTTACATTTGCCCCAGATGTGCTGTCCATGTGGTCACATGATGTACGTTCATCTTCATAGAACTGTCTGCACAAAGTATTAAATGTTTCCTGTGGTCTAATGTGTTACTTCCTAATTCACACATTGTTTGAGACTCGTTCTGTCTCTTTTCTCACTCGCTGTAATGGAGTTGTTCATCTTCATTGCTTTTCAGCTTCTTATAGAGGTTCAGTCTTACAGTAAGTGATCTCTGCTGTTTAATGCAGATAAAATACAGTATGTTCACATTTTTTGTGAAAAAAGTTTAATTGTCAAAAATATTTCAGCTTGTGTGATCAATAGTAGAACTGAGCAAACACACAAACCTAACCTCTCTGTTTAAGGCATATTAGTTTTACTTCCTCATGAAAATTCATTAAACTGATTGCAATTACCAGATTAAACCAATATTTGTGCCACTAGAAAAAAGAATGCATGTATTAATTGGACTTGATCATGTAAACACCTTATTTGGAATATAAAGTGTAGTATTTATTTACAGCTGCATGTTCATATGAACATAATTCTGAGTGTTACTTGATATTGGCAGTTGAGAAAGTGCAGTATTGAAGCTTGTTTCTGACATGGAATAAAAAGTTTAAAAAGTAATTGCAACTTTATATTTCACTATTCTGATTCTTTTTTTTTTAGAACTGTGAGAGATAAACCCGCAATTGTGAGTTATTAAGTCAGATTTGCGAGATGTAAACTTGCAATTAAAGAAAGTCACAATTGTGAGATAAAAAGTTAATTTTTTTATTCTGTGGCGGAAACAAGCTTCTATAGTGCAGTTATGGAAAATAATAAATAAATAAAACGTTTTTTTTTTCATAAATGAAATATGCAAATCCTACATGGCCTACATTTTACTATTCATTGTGTAGGTTAAGCTAAAGGTTTAGTTTAAAGGTTAAACTAAAACATGCAAATCAAATATATCAATCAACATTAAATGCTTCTACACAACAAACAAGCAAGACATTAATAATCAGTCTGATTCTCCTGCTGCCATGTGACAGTTCTAGGTGAAATATTTTACTTCTGTGCTTCTGGTTTGGAAATTGTTGCTGCTATGTTTATTATTATTATTAATTATGGATTATCTGACTTAAACAGGTTCACTTCAGAAACCCTTCATCAGTTATAATAGTGATGATGTCCAGCCCATCATATCATGTGAAATACCACATTCAGTCAGAGCTGATTTCATCTGTCATCTCTACACTGAGGATGATCTTCTGTACAGAAGCTACTCTCAAAAGAGACAGTCTGGAGAACGTGTTTGTATGTTTTATGTAGCTCCTGGTGAACTCTTGACACGAATAGTGAACAGACAGCTGAGCTGTGATTATTCACTCAACACTGAACCTGAGATCAGATCACCGCGCAGTGAAACATACACCATCAGAGGTGAGGACTTTTTACTGTGGTCTTTTTTTTTTCTCTTCTTTTTTTCAGTTTTAATCAGAAACACCTGTAGAATTTTTAAGCCAGTATGATTTATGTAGATCATTAAAATATTATGAAAGTTTGATCAATACAAGAAAAATTCACTTTATACGAAAAAAAAAAAAAAAAACATGAAAAAAGCTGAATGATACGACTGTATCTGTGTATTACATCTATAGGACACTTCTGGATGGATACTATTTTTAAAGACCCATTCAATAAGCTGTATAATACAACACTGAAAGATCAAATATACTAAATATAGGAAATAGTTGAATATGGTTAATCATAATCCTGTGGTAACAGTGGGACTCACTGTAGGTCAGTATCATCCATGAAGTCAGAAACAACAGTTGTGTGATGCTGTTACTGAATCAGTGCAGTGATCTGTGAAATCTTCTTACACAGAATAACTTGTAGGTCCTTTTCAGACAAACGTTCAACCACAGCATGACTTTGGCAAATGAACAGTCTGATACATTTAGACAGGAAGGAAGTTGTGTTGTGTTGATCATGTAGTTGAGACGACAGAGAGACAGACAGTGTCAGACGCATCTATGGAGGCTGATGGAGTCATTCTGTTCTGCAGCACCTTTTGAACTCTGTGACTTTACAAATATTAACACATTAATGTTAAATAAATGTTGATTTTTATACAATGGCAATAAAATGAACAGGATGGTGATCTGTGTCTTTTACATAAATGGAAGAGTAAATGATACAAAACTCATAGTTTTAGTCTTTGAAGGTAAGCAGGAAGTACAGACATAATTCAAAAAGACGAAGCTCATGATTGTGCTGCTTATTGCGTGTTTCACCTAATATGTTTGCATATTTTAGTGCATTTATATACATGCATAATACAAAAAGATAATCCACTTTCCAATTATCTGTTATCATGGTTTTTACAGTGTTTAGTTCAGTACAATGTTAAGATTTATGCCAGTCTTTGTAAAGACAATTTTTATTTTAAAAAAAACTTAAGATGTTCTTTCTGCAGTTTCAACAGAAACATCCACTCATAAAACTTCACAAACAAAGAGAGAAACATGTGAGTAAAGTTTAGTGTACCTGACAATAAAAGTTTTCTCAAATAGTGTTTATTGTAATTCATATAGCTCATTATTTCACCATTTCAATTTCAGCAACAACGGCTGTCAGTTCCACCACTGAAACCCCGACATCCACCAGAACTGGTAACTTTCATAAATATCAGCAGAACGCCATATAATGAACATTCTTCTTACAGTGACTTCAAACACTGAAACACTGTATATATTTATCATGTATGATTTAATTAGAGTTTTCTTCTGTTTCTTCTGTTTCAGCTAGTGTTCACACTTCAACAGCTGGTACTAAAGATTATCAACACACACCACTACACAGAGGTTTTATTCTCAATCATTTTCTTCCATATTTGAAATGATTTGACTATTGCATTCTCTTTCAGATCTCTGTAGAACATTTACTTCTTTCCATGCACACAACAAAAGTAAAACAAATCAACAATCACATCAATTGTCAGGTGGACTGATGTATCTAAAGCACTCATATTAATCATCATAATGCACATAAACATGTATTAAAGTGTTGGTTTTGTTTTGACACAGAAACATGGTTTATAGTTTTGGTTTCCACTGGTGTTGGTGTCATTTTGACTGGATTCATCTGTCTGTGTCGGTTTGCAAGTAAGTAAAGTTTATAATTGTTCACTCCATGCTGTTCAATATAGAAATTATCATGTGAATTTATCATTAAAACAACAGAGAGTTGACCAAAATGCTGGAGTAAAAACTGAACATAATACAGTAGTTCATTGTTTTCTAGGTAAAAAAAGAAGAAAACTGTAAGTTTTATTTTTGTTTTTTATGGTTTTAGTTTCAGTTTTAGTTAACTATGTTTATCACCTTATCTGATATATGCATGCATGAAAAGATGGCATAAAGATCAGTATTTGATTCTTAGCACTAAAATGAGATCAATAACATCAGATGTGCACAGTCAAGAAATTGGTATGGTGAGTATCTTTGTAATTAATCTTTAAAATCACAAATATTTACAATACCATAATGAGTATGAATGGCTGAAATGGACATGACCTTAATTATTCTTAATGTTTTTTAGAGTTCTGGACCTGCAGAGACATATTCTCTGATCACTTCAGTACCAGCCACATCTCAGCCCATATCTGTGGGTAAGAGAACATCAATCTCAGATAGCGTGCAGCTTAGTAACAGATGTCACCAAGAAAGACTGCTAAATAAAACTGCTGAGTTAAAAACACCATATAGTGACCACAGCTTCTCAGAAACTGGTACCCTTTCCTCTTTCAAATCTTTAGCAGATCAGCATTATTAGCCACATCTTCTCTTAAAGGAACAGTTCACGCCAAAATGAGCTATTTTACATAATGTTTGCACTGTATAATGAAAGAAGCAGTGATGAGAGGCTGTAAAGCTTTTAAAATGACAAGTTTCAATCTTTAGGAGAAGCCATTTCACATTGGTCCAGTTGTTTTGGATGGTTTTCTATTGACTCTGTTTGACCCTCTTCATCATGCTGTTCTTCCAAAGGCCTCGAACACCCAGATTCCCATCAGGACAACACACCAGATCCCACAGAGACTTCCTCTTTCATTATGTCTGAAAATTCAATTTACCAGCCCTCAGGTACGTTTTTTTTCATTAGAGTGGTTATATCATGATGAATCAAATCTTTCTTGTTCTTTACTAATGGCTAATGAACTAATTACTAATGTTGTGATCTAATGATTAGAGAGTCAGACTTGTAACCTGAAGGTTGTGGGTTTGAGTCTCAGTGCCGGCAGGAAATGTAGGTGGAGGGAGTGAATGAACAGCGCTCTCTTCCACTCTCATTACTCACAGCTGAGGTGCCCTTGAGCAAGGCACCTAACCCCCAATCACTGCCCTGTGCCACAGCAAATGGCTGCCCACTGCTCCGTGTGTGTGTGTGTGTGTGTGTGTGCGCGCGCACTTGGTTGGGTGAAATGCAGAGCACAATTTCTGAGTATGGGACACCATACATGGCGTCACGTCACATGCTTTGAAAACATGAGCTCATACAGAGGAAGTGGAACAAATACTAAATTCATCATAACTGTTGAACAATCAGTCTGAGAATAGATGATTCTGCTTTGCAAAGTGCCACAGCTTAAAATACATTAACGCTTTATGACAGAGAGCTTGTTCATGAAGGTCAAAACATGTTAAAGTAATATGACGCTTCTGCTTTATAGATGTTTTGGTCAATTCTCAACAGAAACGGGGAAATACAAAGGAAAATAAGGTAATATGTGAACAGTCACACCCCAAACCCACATAACCAAGTGAGACGTCCATCATGAACAGAATACAAACACATTTATCTTGTCTTTCTTTATTTTTTTCCCCTCCAGAATGTTTACCACCTGTACTGCACGATCCCTGACAAACCAGTTCACTCAAACGCAGCAGATCAAGTCTACAGTTTGGTGAAGATGCAATGATAAGTCTCAAGACTTGTTTCATTATGTACATTTATTATAAATAAAATATCCTTACTTGCTTACAAACCATTAATCATGTGTAGTGCATTGTGACCTCTGTGACCACTCAGAAGATTTTCTCTAGATTTTCTCTAGCTCAATACTGCCTTGTAAGAAGTGCTTGGGATTCAATAAGCTGTTATGATGAATGAAAAAATGTTTTTGCACAAACATAATTTCAATATATTTGTAAAATTCGCATCTGCTGAGTGTTTTATAATGGATGCTGGCTGAAGAAATGTGTTTTGGAGGAGTTTGCAAGGGTCAGTGGTGTTTATGTAATGTTTCCCACAGGATTTTGTGAAACTAAGAGGGGTGGATCTGTGTCTCTGTTGGAGGGCATGTCCAATCTGGTGCATTTAAGGGCTTTTCAACACTGTGGTTAACCCTGGGTTATAGTCTTTCTAAACCCCTGCTCCGTAGGGCCAACACACTTTTTGCAGTGTTAACCCCGCATTGCGGTGCCAAACTTGTGCTTTGTGAAACAATGTAGTGTTAGAATGTTACAGCTAGAACCAATGGGTGGAGCTCGACGTCCAGCTTCCCCTCTCTGGATGTAGCTTGATGTCCAGCCCTAACCATAACCCTATCCCTAAACCTTACTAGGTCAAGCTCCACCCATATTACATCCAGAGAGGTGGAGCTGGAGCTGGACGTCATTTGCAGTGAATGGCACTTGTCATATTCACATGCTTTAGACAGTCACAGAAACACTGCGTGGTGTATAAAACAGTAGTTTCAGGATTCTTGGGGAAACGTGACATTCGGAGTGATGAAGAGACATTTCAAGAACCAGCATGTAAACCAGCACCATTTTGGTGAGAAAATGGATAACAGAGAACAGTTGATAAAACGTGGATTAAAACTTTTAAATGTTAAATATTTATTTCTATATATTTCTAAATGTTTGTAAAAACAAGATTAAATGTAGGTAATATTGTATACATTAATAAAAACTGCATTTAGAACTGTATTCATTCAAAGGACGTATCATGTAAACACAAGTGAAGTGTACTTTACTTTTTTTTTTTTTTTACAGGATTTAAGTTAATCAGGAAACATTAACAAATGAGGCAAAAACAAGGTATATAAATGTACTACACAGTATATTAAATGATTTCCTGTGGTCTAATGTTCTAATCCTCTCACTGTGTGAAACTCGTTCTGTCTCTTTTCTCACACTCTCTGTAATGGAGTTGTTCATCTTCAATGCTTTTCAGCTCCTTATGAAAATTCACTCTTACAGTAAGTGATCTCTGCTGTTTAATTGCTTTTTAAACAATGTATGTCCACATATGTAGTGAAAAAAAATTCATTGTGTAAAATATTTTAGCATGAATGTTACATGAGAAGTTTTAATATGAGCACATGAACTATAAGCTACCTGCCATATTTGTTTTGTTTTTGATTTCCTACATGTAATTCTAGTTGTAATCAGCTAAAATATTGTCTTAATTTAGTTATAACAATCAAGTTAATGTTTCTACTTGATGCTTACACAAAAAGAATATGATATAATTCTGATTACTATTCATGTTAATGTCAGTATGTGTTTTGGGATGTTTCAGAATCTCCTGCTGTAAAAGTTTCTCCAGAAGTTGTAGGAGAGTTCAGCTCAGTGAAGATGATCTGTGAGACTCCGGGCCCTGTCATACACTCGGCGCAATGTGATGCGACGCAAGTGTTTTTTGCTAGTTTCAGCCCGACACAGTTATAATTTTCACATCCTGTGCCACGTTATTTAAATAACAAATGCACTCACACCCATCTGTTCGCCCATGGGCGTGCTGCTCTGACAAGAGGTGCTTTCAGGCACATTGCTGGTGTGTTGCTATTTTGAGGCAACTGAAAACGATTGTGCCATTGACCAACAAAAACCTGGTCTAAAGTCAATGGTGCAGTATTGTTTTTTTGTTATTTAAAGGGCGCATTAGTAATAAGCGCCTATAGGGGGGTACACAAAGCATGTACACTCTGCTTATTACACACACAAGGACGCGGCAGCACACAAACATGCCAAATATTAAAAATAAAAGGATTACAATGTAAAAGATTATTGTGTACATAAAGATAAAAATGCCTGCATATCATAAAGAGAATATAGGGACAACCCTTTTAGACCATGCGCCTGGCGCGCCGACCGTTTTTTCCGTCATTAAACTAGCAAAAGTGTATTCGGACACGCCCTAAGTGCACCTGTGCCATGCGCTTCAGACCATGCGCTTAGATCCTTAAAATAGGGCACTCCATGTCTTTAATCTATTTATTTGTGAATTTGATTTTTTTTTTGTGAATATATTTACATTTATTTGTGAATCTCAATCTATTTATTTGAAATAATGCAAAAATTCTAACCCCATGAAAACCAGCTCCTAGCTCTGACCCAGTGACAATAACAGTCTAGACGCATGCGTACCGAGCCGGCGTTCGGACGTAAACACGGAAGCAGTGCACTGCGTTCACTGCATCAACTGCATAGAAGTCTGACAGGGAAGAGGAAAAATTGTTGAGTTGAAGTCGTTAGTCTGGACTCTTGAACGCGCACACATACACACAATATAGAATATATATGATTCAGTGATTGTAATGTTTTAGTGCACAAAAGTATTTTCATCCCTTCATAACGTTACGGTTGAACCACTGTAGTCACATTGACTATTTTAACGATGTCTTTACTACTTTTCTGAACCTTGAATGTGGTAATTTCGTTGCTTTCTATGGGAGATAAAAAAAAAAAAAACCTTTAAAAAATCTTAATTTGTGTTCCGAAGATGAACGAAGGTCTTACGAGTTTGGAACGACATGAGGGTGAGTAATAAATGACAGAAATTTCATTTTTGGGTGAACTAACCCTTTAAACTATATAACATATGACATTGGCATATAGGCCTACTTTACGGTCTCATCATTACTGTAGAGCATTTCATTACACTGTACACCATCACAGATTTTACAATATATTTATTAAACTATAATTGGCCATAATCCCTTCCCATGATTTACTAGAGGCTACATGTATGTACTAGTTTCATGTCGCTAACATCACATCCTACTCGACACAATGTTGACTCTATCAGTTTTCATACCAGCCTCGCCTGAAACCACCAGAGAGTCAAAAGCATGTAAGTGTATTCCTGTCTGGACTAGGGGTGTCGCAATATACCGGTATTGACGATAATCGTGATATTCAAAGCATGAAATATTGACATCGTGTTAATTTAGGGTGTGACAATATACCGGTATTGGTGATAACCACAATATTTAAAATGAATAGGACCCTTATGATATCATGACATGTAAATACTCCAGCGCCAGTACCTGGTTGACCTCTCAGGTGGCAGTATTGCACCTTAATGCTGACACCTGTCAAACAAGAAGACGCAGCGCGCGCAGCTATTCCGAGAAGAACCATGTCGTCCGAGCGGGAGAGTAAGAGGCTCTGTCCACACCCGAAAAAAGTAAGCTTGACAGTATGGGAATCTTTCTGCTTCAAAGAAAATAGCTCCTCAGACAGCACGATCTGCAGAATTTGCCTGGCTACAGTCAGTGCGAAGGGTGGCAACGCCACGAACCTTTTTACCCACCTCCATGTCCATCACCCTGCGGATAACGACATTTTACAGAGTAAATTGCGATTATTTTACTAGTCATGGAATGGGAAATGTTATATTAACGTGTTAACAGTGATTTTCTGTGTTCATTTATATATAAATACAGGGTGATTCTTTTAATAAGTCCCGGATTTTCTTTACTCATCTTACTCAGCGTGATGTAGCTATGCATGCAGTTATATGCCCTCAAAATTCAAGAGACACGGGCATTTTTGCCTCGAAGAGTTTTTGTCATTATATCATATGATATCATGTAATTGTATTACAATATCACACGAGCAAGAGTGCCTGTTTTCCCCAAATCAGCACAAATGCAATGTTCATTTAACTTATTGTTAAATGAACAATGTGAGTTACATTTTAGACACAGTATTGTTAATATTGTTTGTTTTTTTTTCTTTATTTCGCCAACGAAAATTTCAAAATTATGGACAGTAGAACAGAGTCCACTGAATCCGCGTTTTGAATGAATCAGTTTAATTAATGATTAAATGACCCATTCAATAAAGACGGTCACTTGCTTCCTTCCTGAATGAATCAGTCATTTGAACAAATCGGTTGAATGAATGACTCATTCACTCATTAAGACAGCGACTTGCTGCCACCTACTGGCAGTTTAGTTTCATATTTAAAGTACATTTTAATTAAAAAGTTAAAATTAGAAATAATTCCATATTTAAATAACTAAGTTTATGTAGACAAATTGTAAATGCTGTGTAAACATATTAATGTCACTTCTCATTCTGTGTCACCTCTGTGTTGCAAAGATGGATTTTGTTGATAATGATTTCATTTGATTGGTAACAGCCATAATGTATAGGCTACTAGGCTAGTATTTTTTTTTTATTTCTTCAGGTCTTAAAAAGCCTTAAATTTGACTTTAAAAAATGTGCAGCAACCCTGAAAAAGAAAAACTAAATAAACAAAGTGAAAATTAATTTGACTGATAAATTTTTTTTTCCCCTAAGGATTCAATAGATATCGCGATATATCGATATCGTGAATTCTTTTGGCCACAATAACCGTGGTGTAAAAAATCTAATATTGTGACAGCCCTAGTCTGGACTCATGGACGCGCACACATACACACAATATAGAATATATATGATTCAGTGATTGTAATGTTTTTTTCAGGATGCCGTGTATTGCACCATCCCTGATGATTCTGACACTCATGTGTTAGACAGTCTGGCTCAGATGCCAAATCATCCTCTGACAATTTAATTCATTGTTCAATATGTCAAACAAGTTAAACTTATTGTCATTTCAGGAGGATCTGATCTCTTTTAACTTTTTTATTCTTTTCTTAATCTTTCAAATCATCAAGATGCAAAGTGATGTCAGATATTGTTTGTCTGTTAATAAGATGCACTAACATTTTAACTTTGTTTCCTTCTGATCATCACAGCTGTACATTACATTAAGAACAATAAATACAGTTCTGTGCACTGTATGTATTCTATTCAGGGGTTTTAATAAATTATTAAATTCTTTTATATATAATATGGAAAACACTAATAAGAGGATTTATTAGTCAGAGAATTGATAGTTTTAGTCTATAACTCTACCTGGTTGTCAGTAGATTCATTGAATATTATAAAACTATTATATGAGAAATTCTTATGCAGCACGCTCTATGAAACGTTACATTACACATGGCTATAAGTGTAGTCTTTTTATCTACAATTTCATCTACATAAAACTGCTTAGTACATTAAATGGTTTCTTGTGGTCTAGTGTGCTACTTCCTAATTCATCCATTGTTTGAGTCTCATTTGTCTCTTTTCACATTCACTGTAATGGAGTTGTTCATCTTCATCGCTTTTCAGCTTCTTATGGAGGTTCAGTCTTACAGTAAGTGATCTCTGCTGTTTAATGTCTTTGTAAATATGTCCACATTTATAATGAACAAAGTTTTATTGGCTAAAATATTTCAGCATGTCTGATATCATAAGTTTTATTATGAACATACAAACACGTGAGCTACAACCTACCTGATATATTTGTTTTACTATAGAGTATTACTGTATACAACAGCAATGATTAGCAGCTGTCTTTCCATTTTTGAACCATAAATATATGATTAATTTTGGAATATTATTGTACATTGACAATGCTTAATATTATTGACAATGTAGTGATTGATCTGTTTTGGGTTGTTTTAGAATCTCCTGCTGTAAAAGTATCTCCAGATGTCATAAGTGAGTCCAGCTTGGTGAAGATGATCTGTGAGCCGCCAGCAGATGTTAGAGTAAATATGTGTAATTTCTACAGAAACAGCGAGAATATAAAAATCAGTCCATCATGTGAGCTCGATCTCACTGGTGCTGAAGTGCTCATATGGGCAGCTGTAAAATCACCTGTATCAGTCGACTTTAACTGCTTCTACCCAATACATGAGGGAGGCATTGATAAGCCATCATCTCATTCTCCTGCTGCCACAGTGACGGTTCTAGGTGAGATATTTTACTGATGTTCTTGTTTGGAAACTGTTAATGCAATTTTTTTTGTAATTAATTAATGGATTAATTGACTTAAACAGGTTCACTTCAGAAACTTCAAAAAACAGAAACCAAGCAATTGAGATGTCTCATTTCTTTTTGATCACTTCTCTGTCTTTTTCTTTTTTTGCTCATTAGATCTTCCTCAGGCCATATTAACAACATCTGCTTCAGTTATTATGGAAACAGACACAGTTCAGCTGAGCTGTGAGAGTACTGAAGATCTGAAGATAGAGATGTGTTTCTTTAACATAAATGGAAGAGACAGTAACTCAAAACAGAGCTCATCATGTCAGCTCTTTCTCACTGGATCTCAGATCAGTATTAGGTCAGGAGGTCAGAGTTCATCTGTAAGAATAACCTGCTTCTACACTGTGAAGAAGTCACAAGTTCAAAAACCATCTCCTCACTCTGATCCAGTGACAGTAACAGTCCAGAGTAAGTTTTTTTTGATGCAAATGTTGAAATAACTGATCTATGTACAACAGTAAAACATAATCACACAAAAACAAATTACTTTACACCTACATTTATTTGTCCAATGTGTGATAGTCTCTACTGGTCAGTCTTTGACAACTGCCACAAAAACAAGTGAGTAACTTTATATCTCAATCAATATACTTGTAGAGGATTCTCATAGGGCATTTCTGATATTGTTATGCTATATTATTATACTGTATGTTATACAAAAATACAAGTACTACTGTATATAGTGTTTTATTTTGAAACTTAACTAAAACTTGTAGCCTACCATTGTTGGAATTCTTTTTTTCCGTCTCAACAGCGACCTCTTCTGCTAAAGCTTTGACAACAGCCATAAAAACTTGTGGGTGAAGTTTATTTGATTTGTTTGTTTTAATTAGGGATGCACCGATACCGATACCAGTATCGGTATCGGCCCGATACCAAGGCCGTGTACTTATACTCGTACTCGTAAAAATACCCCCGATACCAAAGACCGATACCTCACGTGACGTAACTAACAGAATTTTCCGTGCACAGAGACACCGGCGGCAGCAGCAGAAACAATGTCAGCCTCAGGGGTGTGGAAATACTTCAAAATTAATGATGACAACCCACACATTGCGAACTGCGTGCTTTCAATCACAATTCATTATCGATTAACGAAGGCGGCATAGGCGGAATCGCGCTGAATGACACAGACCAGAAGCTCTCTCTCTCTTTCTAGCGCGCGATTCCAGTTCTCTCAGACAGCGCGTGATCAGTTCTCCTCGCGCCTGAATGGTCAAATGCACACATAGTTGTCAAAATGTCCATTTTATGGAGTATCTCACGTAAATACAGTCTGTTATGGCTTAAGTCGACGTAAACATTTGGGTGAAGAAACAGGATATGTGTTAGTAGGCTATCCATGGATTCGGTCTTAAAGGGACCGTAGCCCATATTTGTCATTAATGTTAATAAAACAACAAAAGATGTTACATAAATGTATACATGGTAAATAAACCTACTGTATCTGAAAAACAAGTTTATTTAATTTGTATCTCTATAGTATTTGTTGTATTGTTTGTAAATTTCTTTTTATATAACAACAATTATATATATATTGGTAATTATGCCCTTTTGAAGGTTATTGGACACTGTGAAATTTTTGTTCTTTAAGTTTGTGACAAGCACATAAAAAAGAGATAGAGAGAGAGAGAGAACTTAATAAATGCATAGGCATCTGTATCGGCAAGTACCAGAAAAAAGTATCAGTACTCATGCTCGGTCCTTAAAAAATGGTATCGGTGCATCCCTAGTTTTAATTAATCATATGTGAGACATACACTCTACATTTTAACATACACACTGTCACAGAGTTTACAATGTATTTCAAAACACCTTTGCATATTCATTTCTGCCGTTTGCTGTTTTTTTAAATGATGTTTTTTTTTTTATATAATTATTATCACATTAAGTGATTCTGCCCAGCTTACTTTTCAGTTTTTAATATATTTATATTGTATTATTGTATGTTATACTTTATAAATAGCACAACCGAATAGAGTTTTATTTAATGCATCATTGTTGAATTCTCTTTGCAGCTTCAACAGCGACCTCTACTGGTGAAACTTTGGTAACGAAAAAATTTTGTGAGTTAAGTTTATTTTAAAAATAAAACACACTTGACAAACACACAGAGGCATTTTCTCATTTCACTTTAAATTGCTTCAAAGTGAAAATTATTCTTTCTTAGTTTATTGCACAGCTTTCTTATGTGACTATGATTATTCAGTCACAGGATTTAGCAGTCAAATATTGTTATACAGTAATTATAGCTAAACTATATAATTGACCATCGTCTCTGGCAACTGATTTTAGGCTAATAGTTTCATATCTCTCATATCTGATCACACACTGTTGACTCTATCAGCTGTTTTCACACCAGCTTCTGCTCCTGAAACCACCAGAGAGACACAAACATGTAAGTGTGTTTTTGCTTTGTTGATAAGATAATATTAAATCTGTGTTAAATGTTAAATAGGAATCCTTTCCTGACAGTGAGATCATCTAGAAACACTGATGTCTGTAATCATGATGCAGTAGTGCAGTTTTTATTCTAATATGATTTCATCATCATCTTTTCTGTTTCAGCTGCTCCTCATACTGATCACATTCACTCTGAAGGCTGTTCATTCACTCACAAAAATACAAAAAAACACAGATGAACCGGTTTATTTCTTTACTTGTTGCACCTCTAAAGAGAAAAAATTATTTGTACAGAAATGGTGATAGTAGTAAGGGACAATTTAGCAATGTCATTGACACAATCATGCCGATGAGTGATGCAGTGTCGTCTGAGGGCCCGAAGACCACAGGCATCCAATAAAGGTCTTCGGCCTTGTCCCTTACGCACAGAGATTTCTCCAGTTTCTCTGAATCTTTTGATGATGTTATGCACTATAGATGATGAGATTTGCAAAGCCTTTGCAATTTGACGTTGAGGAGCATTGTTTTTAATGTATTCCACAATCTTTTTACACACTCCTTCACAGCTCTGCCCATCTTTAGGCTACTTCTGAGAGACTCTGCCTCTCTAAGACATCCCTTTTATAGCTAATCATGTTACAGACCTGATATCAACTAGCTTAATTAGTTGCTAGATGTTCTCCCAGCTGAATCTTTTCAAAATGTCTTGCTTTTTCAGCCATTTGTTGCCCCCTGTGCCAACTTTTTTGAGACCTGTAGCAGGCATCAAATTTGAAAACTCATTTTGTGCGTAAAATTGTAAAATTTCTCAGTTTAAACATTTATCAGGGTACCTGCGAGGCATTAAAAAGCATTAAAAGTCATTAAATGGATTTTGCGAAAATTAAGGCATTAAAAAGCATTCAATTTTATTCCTAAAGGCATTAATTTTTTTTTAGATAGATTTGAAGGAAAATAATACCAGTTTATATTGAATATAGCCTTCATAATTAATAACTGAATGAAGTGACAATAACTGTCCAAAGTAAGTTTTTTTTTTAATGCATGTGTTGAAATAACTGATCTACAATAGAAAAACTTAATCACTTCTATCAAAAACAACTTTTATTTGTCCAATGTGTGATAGTCTCTACTGGTCAAACTTTGACAACTGCCACAAAAACAAGTGAGTAACTTTATATCTCAATATAGAGGATTCTCTAGAGCATTTCTGATATTATGTTATTGTATGTTATGCTATAATATTAATACCAGTACTACTGTATTTAGTGTTTTATTTCCAAATGTCTTTTTTCCGTCTCAACAGCGACCTCTTCTGCTAAAGCTTTGACAACAGCCATAAAAACTTGTGGGTGACATTTATTTTATTTAATTAATTCATTTATTGATTTTTTATTTATTTTTAATTAAACATATGTGTGACATACACCTGACCTTACATCTCAACATAGAGGTTTTATTATACTGTGCAACATTACAAATTTTACAGTGTATTTATTTTTTCTTTTGTCAGTCTCGTGGCTTTCAGTAGTGCTGGTTTTCACTGGTGTTGGTTTATTTCTGTCTGGACTCATGGGATTCATCTGTCTCTGCCACTTTGACAGTAAGTTTAGTTATGCATAAACTGAGCTCCATGATATAGAAACATGATAATAAAGTGTGTATCTGTGCAGGTTCTGATGATGTTCTCACAGAGCTGAACTACAGCGCCTGTACAATGTAGTTCACCTCTGTGTAGTACAATGTTTAAATGTACAATTTTTGAAAGTAAAAAAGAATAAATCATAAAATTTCCAGTAAATAGCTGTAAACTGACATTCCCTGTGTGACACTTCATTTGATGTTTTTTAATTGTAATAACTATGTTTCTTTTTAGTTTTTTATATTAGGCCTACATCTTATGTTGTTAAATGAATGTTTATTGCATTATTTTAGTGTGTGCATGACACTGCGTTCACCTTCTATATATTAGTATTGACTTCATCTTGTGGAAAAGCTACTTGTGATGAACATTGATTCATCATGTGACTTTCTCTTTACCGCTAGTGTTATTATGGTGGATGTCGGTAGATATTAAAGTACAAAACAGATTTTAGCAGCAGCGTGGCCTTGCTAATTCAGCAGAAAAGAGCTGTTGGATTTACTGGTTTAATATATATCGTAAATCAGTTTTAATTTATACAATTTACAGGTTCTATCAAAATGACAGAGTAACTGTATTATTTGCGTCCTTCAAAAAATTGCTCTTGAGAAATTTTATGCTTATTGATCCCCCCCACACATTTAAATGTTACACTCTAAAAAATGCTGGGTTGTTTCAACCCAAGTTTGGGTCAAAAATGGACAAACCCAACCATTGGGTTAAATTTTTAAAATTATTTTTTTAATCCAACGGTTGGGTTTGTCCATATTTAGGTTGAAACAACCCAGCATTTTTTAAAGCGTACTTTTACAAAACTACCTTTTGTCTTTACAAGTCTGTGAGCTTATAAAAAATGTTACCTGTGGCCCACATCTGCTGTCCATGTGGTCACATGATGTACGTTCATCTTCATAGAACTGACTGCTCAAAGCATTCAATTGTTTCCTGTGGTCTAATGTGTTACTTCCTAATTCAAACATTGTTTGAGTTTCATTCTCTTTTCTCTCTCGCTGTAATGGAGTTGTTCATCTTCATTGTGTTTCAGCTTCTTATGGAGGTTCAGTCTTACAGTAAGTGATCTCTGCTGTTTAATGCTGATAAAATACAGTATGTTCACATTTTTAGTGAAAAAAGTTTAATTGTCAAAAATATTTCAGCATGTGTGATCAATAATAGAACTTAGCAAACGCATGAACCTACAACCTCTCTGTTTAAGGCATATTAGTTTTACTTCCTCATGAAAATTTATTAAACTGATTGCAATTACCAGATTACGCCAATATTTAGGCAACTAGAAATAAGAATGCATGTATTAATTGGACTTGATCATGTAAGCACTTTATTTGGAATATCCACTGTATTTATATCTGCTATATGTATTTATATCTGCTATATGTTCATTTGAACATAATTCTGGGTGTTACTTGATTGAGAAAGTGCAGTATTGAAGCGTGTATCTGACATGGAATAAAAAGTTAAAAAGGTAATTGCAACTTTTATTTCACAACTGTGAGATTATAAGAGATATAATTGTGAGATATAAAGTCGCAATTGTGAGTTAAGTCAGATTTGCGAGATGTAAACTTGCAATTAAAGAAAGTCAGAATTGTGAGATAAAAAGTTGCAATTACCATTTTAATTTTGTTTTATTCTGTGACAGAAACAAGCTTTCATTGTGCAGTTGTTGAAAATAATAAACAAATAAAACAGATTTTTTTTTCATTGTGTAGTTGGGTGCTGTTGCAAAGACGTAGGATATGAGTTTAAAGGGTTAGTTCACCCAAAATGAAAATTCTGTCATTAATTACCCTCATGTCGTTCCAAAGCCATAAGACCTTTGTTCATCTTCAGAACACAAATTAAGATATTTTTGATGAAATCCAATGGCCCAGTGAGGCCTGCATCGCCAACAAGATAATAAATACTTTTCAATGCCCAGAAAGCTACTAAAAACGTATTCAGTCACGTGATTTCAGTAAAGCAGGCTTTGTTATGACATAAGTGTTTCGAAATTTCAATGGTTCACCACTGGGAGGTGTGACTTTGGCAGTTTAATACACACTCTGAACCACTGATTCGAAACAAAAGATTTGTAAATCTTCGAAGCTTCATAAAGCGATGTTTTGAAGTCGCCCATCACTAGATATTGTTGAATGAAGTCATTATTTTGTTTTTTTGGAGCACAAAAAGTATTTCGTCACTTCATAACATTAAGGTTGAACCACTGTAGTCACATGAACTGTTTTAAATATGTCTTTAGTAGCTTTCTAGGCATCTGAAAGTGTTAATTATCTTGCTGGCAATGGAGGCCTCACTGAGCCATCGGATTTTATGAAAAAATAATTAATTTGTGTTCCGAAGATTAACGAAGGTCTTATGGGTGTGGAACGACATGAGGGTGAGTAATTAATGACAGAATTTTCATTTTTGTGTGAACTAACCCTTTAAATTTGTTTAAAGGTTAAACTAAAACATGGAAAATAACACATGTAAATGTGCTGAAGTGTTCAGATGGGCAGCTGTAAAATCACCTGCATCGACATTAACTGCAACTACAAAATATACAATCACATGACTGATAAACCATCATCTCATTCTCTTGCTGCCACATATTTCCAACACACACATTGGAAAAACGTACCTGTGTCAACACTTTTGCAAAACGCAAAATACGTACCAATACGTACATATATCACTGCAGTTTCTGACAGAAAAGAACAGTAGAGAGAATAATGTTATGACCACAAAACACTTTTTACCATAGTGCATGATCTGTAAACGATGCGATACTTGCGATGCGAAGAGCTCGGGTACAAATCCCGTGAAAGACCAGTCACGGTAAAACTCCTCAAAGTTAAAAAACAAGTTAAAATACCATTGTTACGATTGCGCTTTTATTTCACATTTACTTTTGTTAACACTATCGGGAAGGTTTAGTGTAGGTGTACGTTATTAAACTTGATGACGCATTAAGCTTTTAGCGCCACTCACCGGACATTTCAATTAAGAACTGCGGTGATGCGTACAAACTCCAATGTAATAAAACGTCGCCATATTCACGTTAATCTGTGCCGGAAAAAAATAAACGCTTTTAGCGCCACTCACTGGACATTTCACTTTTAAACTGTCGCGAAACGTTCACGACGCAATGTATTTTGGGTTTTGAAAAAATGTTGACACACAGGTACATTTTTCTAATGAGCTGTTCACTGCTGTTATTCTGGTCTGGAAAATGTTATTGCAATTTTTTTTGTTTTATTTATTTTATCATTATTATTAATTATGGATTATCTGACTTAAACAGGTTCACTTCAGAAACCCTTCATCAGTTATAATAGCGATGATGTCCAGCCCATCATATCATGTGAAATACCACATTCAGTCAGAGCTGATTTCACCTGTCGTCTCTACACTGAGGATGATCTTCTGCACTCTCAGAAGAGACAGTCTGGAGAACGTCTTTGTATGTTTTATGTAACTCCTGGTGAACTCTTCACACGATCAGACAACAGACAGCTGAGCTGTGATTATTCACTCAACACTGAACCTGAGATCAGATCACCGCGCAGTGAAACATACACCATCAGAGGTGAGGACTTTTTACTGTAATCATTTTTTTTACAGTTTTAATCAGCGACACCTGTAGAATTCTTAAGCCAGTTTGATTTATGTAGATCATTAGAATATTATGAAAGTTTGATCAATAGGCTACAAGAAAAGTCAGTATATATGAAAAAAAAAAAAAAAAAAAAAAATATATATATATATATATATATATATATATATGAGAAAGGCTGAATGATACTACCGTATCTGTATTACATCTATGGACACTTCTGGATGGATATTATTTATTAAGACCCACTCAATAAGCTGTATAATAAAACACTGAAAGATCAAATATACTAAATATAGTAAAGAGTTGAATATGGTTAATCATAATCCTGTGGTAACAGTGGGACTCACTGTAGGTCAGTATCATCCATGAAGTCAGAAACAACAGTTGTGTGATGCTGTTACTGAATCAGTACAGTGATCTGTGAAATCTTCTTACACTGAATAACTTGTAGGTTCTTTTCAGACAAACGTTTAACCACAGCATGACTTTGACAAATGAACAGTCTGATACATTTAGACAGGAAGGAAGTTGTGTTGTGTTGATCATATAGATGAGACGTCAGAGAGACAGACAGTGTCAGACGCATCTATGGAGGCTGATGGAGTCATTCTGTTCTGCAGCACCTTTTGAACTCTGTGACTTTACAAAAATTAACATGTTAATGTTAAATGTTGAAGTCAGAAGTATTTCAATTCTTTCAGAAATATGCTTATTAATTATGACTTGATTAATTATGATTTTTTTTACACATTGCCAAAAAAATAACAAGATGGAGAAGTGTGTCTTTTACATAAATGGAAGAGCATGTCATCTCTCACTCACTGGATCTCAGATCAGTATTTGGTCAGAAGGTCAGAGTTCATCTGTGAGAATAACCTGCTTATACACTGTGAATTTGTCACAAGGTCAAAAATCATCTCCTCACTCTGATCCAGTGCCAGTGACAGTCCAAAGTAAGTTTTTTATTAATATATTAATGTGAACCAATATGTGTGATGCACTTAAAGGTATGCAAATTATGTAAAATGACTCTATATAATGCTGGTAAATTGTCTCTGCAGGTTCAACAACAACCACCGCAGCACATCCTACTACAACAACAACCACCACAGCACATCCTACTACAACAACCACCACAGCACATCCTACTACAACAACCACCACAGCACATCCTACTACAACAACAACCACCACAGCACATCCTACTACAACAACCACCACAGCACATCCTACTACAACAACCACCACAGCACATCCTACTACAACAACCACCACAGCACATCCTACTACAACAACAACCACCACAGCACATCCTACAACAACAACCACCACAGCACGTACTACTACAACAGACACGACAACTAGTAAGTTACTGATAACACCTTTTCTGGTTATTGTAGATTAAATTTGAGAAACAATTCCTTCTGAAAAGTGATTCCCCTTGCGCTGTGTTATTATTATTATTATTATTATTATTATTATTATTGTTTTTTAATTTTATTTTATACATTCTTTTCATGTTAATCCTGACAACAAACAAGGCAAAGGAAACCATGTGTAAGTTCATTCACTCTTCCTCAGCTCTAACAGTCACTGTGTAAAATTAATATGTTGGATTCAAAAATATGGCTGTTCATCTGTAACTCATAGTTTTAGTCTTTGAAGGTAGGCAGGAATTACAGAGAGAATTCAAAAAGACGAGGCTCATGATTGTGCTGCTTTTTTCAACATGGTTACTAATAGTTTATGAATTTCAAACATTCTATTTACTATAACTATGTTTTTTCTGCAGTTTCCATTGTAACCTCTACTCTGCCAGATATCAGAATTATGTCAGGACATGTATTTACTGTAGATGCCAAATTGTCAAGCAAATGGCAATATTGTTTTGCTCCAGTCATACTGGATGAACATTGCATGTTTCACCTAATATGTTGCCTATTTTAGTGTATTTTTACATATACATGCATAATACGGAAAGATAATCCACTTTCCAATTATCTGTTATCATGGTTTTAACAGTGTTTAGTTCAGTACAATGTTAAGATTTATGCCGGTCTTTGTAAAGATCATTTTTATTTTAAAAACAACTTAAGATGTTCTTTCTGCAGTTTCAACAGAAACATCCACTCAGAAACCTTCACAAAGACAGAAACATGTGAGTAAAGTTTAGTGTACCTGACAATAAAAGTTTTCTCTCATAGTGTTTATTGTAATTCATATAGCTCATTATTTTACCATTTCAGTTTCAGCAACAACGGCTGTCAGTTCCACCACTGAAACCCCGACATCCACCAGAACTGGTAACTTTCATAAATATCAGCAGAACGCCATATAATGAACATTGTATTTACAGTGACTTCAAACACTGAAACACTGTTTATATTCATCATGTATGATTTAATTGGAGTTTTCTTCTGTTTCAGCGGTTTCTAGTGTTCACACTTCAGCAGCTGATCCTGAAGATCATCCACTCACACCACTACACAGAGGTTTTATTCTCAATCATTTTCCTCCATATTTGAAATTATTTGACCATCGCATTCTCTTTCAGATCTCTGTAGAACATTTACTTTTTTCCATGCACACGACAAAAGTAAAATAAATCTACAATCACATCAATTGTCAGGTGGACTGATGTATCTAAAGCACTCATATTAATCATCATAATGCACATAAACATGTATTAAAGTGTTGGTTTTGTTTTGACACAGAAACATGGTTTATAGTTCTGGTTTCCACTGGTGTTGGTGTCATTTTGACTGGATTCATCTGTCTGTGTCGGTTTGCAAGTAAGTAAAGTTTAAAATTGTTCACTCCATGCTGTTCAATATAGAAATTATCATGTGAATTTATCATTAAAACGACAAAGAGTTGACCAAAATGCTGTACAGGAGTAAAAACTGAACATAATACAGTAGCTCAATGTTTTCTAGGTAAAAAAAGAAGAAAACAGTAAGTTTTATTTTTGTTTTTTATGGTTTCAGTTTTAGTTAACTATAATAACTCTGATTGTAGTCTATGAGCTGTATGTGCAAATGTTTATCACCTTATCTGATATATGCATGCATGAAAAGATGCCATAAAGATCAATATTTGATTCTTAGAAATAAAATGAGATCAATAACATCAGATGTGCCCAGTCAAGAAATTGGTATGGTGAGTATCTTTGTAATTAATCTTTTCAATCACAAAGTTATAAATATATATTTATAATACCATAACAAGTAAGAATGACTGAAATGGATATGACCTTAATTATTCTTAATGTTTTTTTAGAGTTCTGGACCTGCAGAGACATATTCTCTGATCACTTCTGTACCAGCCACATCTCAGCCCATATCTGTGGGTAAGAGAACATCAATCTCTGTACATGATCTCAGATAGCGTGAAGCTTAGTAACAGATGTCACCAAGAAAGACTGCTAAATAAAACTGCTGAGTTAAAAACACCATATAGTGACCACAGCTTCTCAGAAACTGGTACCCTTTCCTCTTTCAAATCTTCAGCAGATCAGCATTATTAGCCACATCTTCTCTTAGAGGAACAGTTCTTGCCAAAATTAGCTATTTTACATAATGTTTAAACTGTACAATGAAAGAAACAGTGATGAGAGGCTGTAAAGCTTTTAAAATGACAAGTTTCAATCTTTCGGAGAAGCCATTTCACATTTGTCCAGTTGTTTTGGATGGTTTTCTATTGACTCTGTTTGACCCTTCTTCATCATGCTGTTCTTCCAAAGGCCTCAAACACCCAGATTCCCATCAGGACAACACACCAGATCCCACAGCGACTTCCTCTTTCATTATGTCTGAAAATTCAATTTACCAACCCTCAGGTAAGTTTTTTCATTAGAGTGGTCATATCATGATGAATCAAATCTTTCTTGTTCTTTAGTTGTGGTCTAATGATTAGAGAGTCGGACTTGTAACCTGAAGGTTGTGGGTTTGAGTCTCAGTGCCGGCAGGAAATGTAGGTGGAGGGAGTGAATGAACAGCGCTCTCTTCCACTCTCATTACCCACAGCTGAGGTGCCCTTGAGCAAGGCACCTAACCCCCAATCACTCCCCGGTGCCACAGCAAATGGCTGCCCACTGCTCCGGGTGTGTGTTTGTGTGTGTTCACAACACATCACGTCATTTTCACTTTACTATGAAAACATGTTGTGGTTTCAAAACTTCCTCAGTTTTTCTCACATAAAAGCACTGAGAAACTTGACCCACCCAATGAGCTCATACAGAGGAAGTGGAACAAATACTAAATTCATCATAACTGTTGTACAATCAGTTTGAGAAGAGATGATTCTGCTGTGCAAAATGTCATTGCTTAAAATACATTAAAGTTTTATGGCAGAGAGCTTGTTCATTCATGGTCAAAACATGTTCTTTAAAGTGATATGATGCATCTGCTTTACAGAAGATTTGGTCAATACTCAACAGAAACAGGGAAATACAGAGGAAAATGAGGTAACATGTGAACAGTCACACCCCAAACCCACATAACCAAATGAGACGTCCATCATGAACAGAATACAAACACATTTATCTTGTCTGTCTTTATTTTTTCCCCCTCCAGGATGTTTACCACCTGTACTGCACGATCCCTGACAAACCAGTTCACTCAAATGCAGCAGATCAAGTCTACAGTTTGGTGAAGATGCACTGACGAGTCTCAAGTCTTGTTTCATAATGTACATTCATTATAAATAAAATATCTTTACTTGCTTACAAATAGGTTTTATTTTCATCATTTAGTGTTTGGTGTTGAATGCATTGTGACATCTGTGACCACCCAGAATATTTTCTCTAGCTCAATACTGCCTTGTAAGAAGTGCTTAGGATTCAATAAGCTGCACTAAAAAATGTAATGATGAATGAAAAAATGAATAATAATTTCAATATATTTGTAAAGAAAATTAATGTCTGCTGAGTGTTTTATAATGGATGCTAGCTGAAGAAGCATGTTTTGGAGGTCCTTTCCATTGGCCAGTAGTGTTTATGTACAATGATTCCCACAGGATTTTGTGAGACTATGAGGGGTGGATCTGTGTCCCTGTTGGAGGACAAGTCCAATCTGGTGCATTTAAGGGCTTTTCAACACTGTGCTTAAAGGATTAGTTCACTTTAAAATGAAAATTTACTCACCCTCAAGCCATCCTAGGTGTATATGACTTTCTTCTTTCAGACGAACCTGATCGGAGTTAAATTAATAATCACCCTGATGCTCCCATGCTTTATAATGGCAATGCACAGAAACCACCTGTTTGAAACTCAAAAAAGTGCATCCATCCATTATAAACGTACTTCATGTGGCTCTGGGGGGTTAATAAAGGCCTTCTGAAGCAAAGTGATGCATTTGTGTAAGAAAAATATCAATATTTAACATGTTATAAAGTAAAATAAGTAGCTTCCGTACCAAACGGATTCTACTTATGTCTAAAGCGTAATTTTACTACGCTAGGGCGTAGCGTAGTATGTCATGGCATAGTGTAATACCAGTAGTGCGTCGCGTAAGTTACGCTTAGACCTAACTTGTCTGGGTTATGATTAAATTATTAATCAATGTCGCTGGTAAACTGGTAAAACACTGGTAAAACGTTTCAAAGCATCAAAGGAATTGTCTCCTGTTTCAAAAGTTCTGTACACAAATAAACCCATTATGCTGCGGTAAATGAACCACAGAACATGTCAGGTTTAAATAAACCACTGCTTGGTTTGTCTATTTTGGTTCATATGTGGGTTGCTAAACAACCCAATGTGGGTTATTTCAACACATTGGTTTTAGAGTGTACACTAATCTACATACAACTGATCAGTGCATAAAATGGTTTCCTGTCTGGTGAGCTGCTTCCTAATTCACCTTTTGTTTGAGTCTCATTTTGTCTCTTTTCACACTCGCTGTAATGGAGTTGGGAAAATTTTGGGAAATATGTGTACATATTCTTAAACCTGTGAAGCATGTAAAGGTCTTATTTGAAGCCTCAACCAGAATATGCTTTAAATGAAAAATGATTGATCTGTTTTGAGTTGTTGCAGAATTCCCTACTGTATGCATATCTCAAGATGTTTTTAGAGAGTCCAGCTCAGTGAAGATGAGCTGTGGGAATCCTGAAAATACCAATGAGATTCTAATTTGGATCAATGAGTTTTCACTACCAAGCAATTTCTAAAAAACAGAAACTGAGTATTAAAATTCTGACTCTTACTCCTTACATACTGTATCTTTATGGCTGAAACAGTATGAGTATACTAGTATGCCATTTTGAATTTAACCTGTGGGAATAAAAACTGTTACATTTGCCCTGATGTGCCCTATGTCACAGTGCACATGGCTGTAAGTGTGGTCCTTTGGTCTAAACTTTCATCTATATAAATGTACTATATACAATGTATAAAATGACTTCCTGTGGTCTAATGTTCTAATCTTCTTATTGTGTGAAACTTATTCTGTCTCTTTTCTGTAATGGAGTGGTTCATCTTCATCACTTTTCAGCTCCTTATGGAGGTTCAGTCTCACAGTAAGTGATTTCTCTTGTTTAATGGATTCTTCAACACTGCATGTCCACATATGTAGTGCAAAAAAGTTTCATTGTGTAAAATATTATAGCATGAATATTACATGTGAAGTTATAATATGACATATTCATTTTGTTTTTGAATTCCTACTTGTAATTCCAGCTCGAATCAGCTAAAATATTGACTTACTTAAAGAGAATATGATAAAATTCTGATTACTATTCTTGTTAATTTCACATACCATATGGCAATATGTGTATCTGTTTTGGTTGTTTCAGAATCTCCTGCTGTAAAAGTATCTCCAGATGTCATAAGTGAGTCCAGCTCAGTGAAGATGATCTGTGAGACGCAGCAGATGTTACAGTGAAACTTTTTCTACATAAACAGAGAAACAGAGAAGTCATAAAAGTCAGTCCATGTGAGCTCGATCTCACTGGTGCTGAAGTGCTCATATGGGCAGATGTAAAATCACCTGTATCAGTTGACATTAACTGAGCACAGGATTGATAAACCATCATCTCATTCTCCTGATGGCACAGTGACGGTTCTAGATGAGATATTTCACTGCTGTTCTTCAACTACCACTTTGAAGTCACATGTTCAAAAACCATCTCCTCACTCTGATCCAGTGACAGTAACAGTCCAGAGTAAGTTCTTCAAAAAGCATATGTTGAAATAACTGATGAGAAAAGTAATATTTTTTTCTCAATGTTTCAACAGAGACCTCTACTGGTGACAACTGCCAGAAAAAACTTGTCACATTTAAAGTATAACACCATATACTACACCATATGACCATATATACTACCTTACATCTCAACATATATGTAGAACATTCATATAGTAAAGCGTTTCTGATATTTTCATGCTGCATTATATGATATGCTGTAATATTAATACCAGTAGCCTTCTAATTAAAGTATTTCCAGACTAAATGGACTCTGTGACATTGTTAAATTCAGTTTGCAGATTCAGTGGCGACCTCTACTGGTGAAACTGACAACTGCCACAGAAACGTCTCAGGTTACGTATGTAACCATGGTTCCCTGAGAACAGGGAAAGAGACACTGCGTTTGAATGCATATGGGGAACGTCATCATGTGAACCGGTGTCTGAAAGCAATTATCAAATCTCACCAATCCTATTGGCCGGCGACAGCCTATGACGTCATTAAAGACGCAACCCGGAAGTATAAAAGGAGCGCCTAGAGAAGCAGTCAGTACCTTATCGTCTGAAGGGACTGTTCATATACCCACACTGCCATGCTTGAGGGGAGTGCATGCCAGAAAATGGCTAGACAAACGTCAGAACTAGCAGCTTCAACTGAAATGCCAGAACCACTCCCCCTACGGGTCACACATAGGCTGTCAGTGACAGCATTCCCTATGGCCTACAGTCCAAGCTATAAGCCTCAAAGAGGCCTTCCACAGAAGGCCTACCAAGGCCACTCAAAGGCTTCTGGTACCAAACTTCTTTAGAGGGTACCTCTAAGGGAATGTGGCCAGGGGGCCCAAAGGAACCCTAGCCAGTCACTTATCAGGGGAACAAGTCAACCCTGAATGCCACCAGGGAGGCCGACCTGGTCTAATTAAAGCAACCTAGTCTTGGCCAACAACCTGTCTGATCACAGAGTCTCAAATCACATTCTTCAGAGAAGATATCCAGTAAGAGGGACTGCAAAGAGGCAGTAACCAACTCAGACCAGAGCGTAGAGATGGGCATCCTGGAGAGCAGGACTCAGCTTAGCGCTTTTAAGCCTTACCAATGAGGGGAGTAACACTCTGCTCAATCCTAGGATCTACTCAGCGCCTGATTATTTGCACAGAGGAGGCTGTGCACTCTAAAGGAACCCAACACAGGTGAGTACATTTACCAGCCTAGGGGCTGATCCTCAATAGGGAGGCCTCAGAGAGGCCTTCAACCACTGACCAGCTTAGGGAGCTAAGTACTAAGCAGGACAACCCTCAAACGAGGGGAGTACAGGGCTCAACCTAACAGATAAACCGTACTGTAGGCACAAAATCATGGAGGCCCAAGAAGGGGCCTGCAACATGACATAAATTCTACATCATGTAGAGATACATCACAGCAGCCTTGCGAAAGGCCAGACATGTGAAACTACATTCTCAATCTGCTAAAAGAACACCCAGATGTGGGGGGGGAAGCTTAAAGGGCAGCCTTTGAAGGCCACACACCTAGAACAGCTCACTTGCTGATAAGCAAGATCCCACAAACACTCGTTCAGAATGAAACCGAGTCAACTTAGCAGATAGGACTGTAGAGTGTCCACATAACACAATCCAACAAGCAGTGTACTCAGTAAAAACACTTTTTACTCTTAAAGCAAGAGGAGTACAAACATACGCCATCACGCTCTGCAGGAGGCCGAAAAAAGGGCCTACGACTTCCAGAAAGACACGTAGCGTCAGCTCGTGGCAGTGTTCTAAGCTCTAGGGAGCCAAGTATGATAACCAAACTCTCCAGTGAGGTTAACTAGTTTAACTTGACCTGAGCCACCATTCCACCAGCCAATGTACTCAGTAAAAACACCTTTTACTCTTAAAGCAAGAGGAGTACAAACCTATGCCATCATGTTCTAGAAGGAGGCCCAAACGGTGCCTGCGACTCAGAAAGACATGTGGCGTCAGCTAGTGGCAGTTCTAAGCTCTAAGGGAGCCAAATATTAGAACCAAACTATCCAGTGACGTTAACTATTTAGCTCAACCTGAGCTTGATTCTATTCAACACATTCCAACAGGCAATGTACTCAGAAAAACACTCTAAACTCTTTAAACAAGAGGAGTACAAACTACCCCAACATGCTCCGAATGAGGCCCAAACAGGGCCTACTTCTCCAGAAAGACACGGGCCCCAGATAGCAAGGTGACATTGATTCAATGTTGAAATTCCATCAGAATCATCATTTTGGTTGAGATTGAAAATTCAATGCTAAATAATATTGAATCAGTGTTGAAATTTCAATGCTTTTCAGTGTTGAAAAAGACAACATTGAATCAACGTTGATATTTCAATGCTTTTCAGTGTTGAAAAATACGAACATTGAATCAATGTTGATTTTTGGTCAGCTTCATTTCCCCATGTCGACTCATTTGTCCCCTCATTCAACACTTTATTCACATTAGCATTCATGCTCCCCATGACCCTTCCCTCTAGTCTAGTCCCTCAAAAATAAATAAATAAATAAATAAAAATATAAATAAAAATGTAATAAATAAAAAATTCCTGCCAACTGAAGTGTGTAGATAAACTCCAACCAGTTGGAAGTCAGTGAGATGAACCAGCTGGACATTATTATTATTATAATAACGTTATACTCTTTCAACTTAAACAGTAAATTCACAACTACTCAAACATCACACCTGCACTTTAAGGATCCCGCGTCAGACGTTTTTCTGACGTCACGACGCACGAGCGTCTTGAACTTTCTGCTCGAATCAATCTATTTTCTCGGACTGAAAGGTAGGTTGAACTTGGAAATTTGTTTTACTTTATATATTCGATAATGCAGCGTTTGAATGTGTGTTTTACAGTTAATTAACGTTGTTTGTGAACATGAATACTAACGGAATCGTAATTAATCGAATTTAAAATGAATGCGTCCTTTACCGTGTATGCAGCGCAAGATATTTGAAATGCTGTGGGCGGGAAGTGCGCGTGATTCCTGCATTATAATATTGAGTTAAGCTTTTAAATTAATATTTGTCTGTTCTTTTATTTGTCTTTGACATGTTAGCTCTGATTTCATGTGCCCAAAATGATGATCCAAAATCTGTAAGTAAAGACATTGTGAGCTAACGTTACATTTGCCTAACTTGGTGTTTTGCTTCGTCCAGGGAAAAATGTTAGGATATTTTTAGTATAAATCATGATCATGATTTTAGTAGAAATAGTAGATTATAATAGTAGTATTTGCACAACTAATTAATTGACTTAGCAAACAACTTTCGACCACTAATGCTGTAAAAATGTTTCTCCTCTTAGGACCTAAAGCTTTTCAATGTTGTTTGACAACTGAGGACACTTTGCAATACATAAGTAATTTCTATATAAAAACTGATATAGTTGTTAATAAATTACTAATGTTGGATATGAGTAAAATCCATATTGTTTATTGACTTGCATGTTATCCTCTTTAACAAACTTTAGACTTGGAATTATCCAAACCAGATCTTAATTAACTCACCTTTATGCCATCCCAAATGCATGTGATTTTTGTTTTGTTTTTCTCTGACAAATATCTGTTTTGTAATAACTGTTGCTAAAATGCATGTTTGAGCTGTTTTAACTGAAAGTAACTTGCACTGACATCTTAAAATTTGTCTGTGCTATTGTTTTGTCTTAAGATGAACGCCAATAATGTATTTTTTCTTTACTACTTAACCCCTTTCACAGACAAGGCTTAAACCTCCCAGACTAAAATGCATGTCTGAACTGTTTTAACTGAAAACATAAATTAAAATATGTCACTGCCACTGTTTTGTCTCAAAAGAAACACTTTTCTAAGGCACGTTTATAAAAGCTACTTAAATAATTGAACTAAGGTCTGATCCTGGCTTAGCTTAAGCCCTGTCTGTGAAACCAGGTCTATTTGTTTGTCACCATGAAATGCCATTTTTACAGCCACTTGTTTTTCCTGAATGTGATGTTAATTCCTGTTCAAACAGTGTGTGGTTATAAATAAATACATTTGTATGTAAACTGAAGGAACTTATGAATTTTTCATTAAAAACCATATTAACTGCAGCCCTTACATTGTCTCTGATTGAAATGAGTAGAAATAGACATTTAACTGGTTTAGAATCTTGCTGTACATAAAGCAAGATTGATTTGATATTGTTTCCACGTTAATTCAGTGTTAAATAGGTGATTTAATAAAGGTTGAAAAAATCCTCTTGATCTATTTTTCATCATTGAAATAACATTATTTCAGGGTGCAAACCTGATGAAAAATCAATTTAAAATTCAACATTGATTCAATGATAATTTGGTTAATGCATTAACATTGATTCAACATTGATTCAAGGTTGGTCTGCTATCTGGGAAATAACCTCTAAAAACAAGAGCTCAGAGGAGCAAAGCTCAACCCAAGCCAAACAATGTCAGGTGGCCCCTGAGGCTGACACTAAACATAGATCTATCTGAAGTAAAGAGTGCTAATCTCGAATACAAACTCTAGCTATGACCAGAGGAGAAGCTACTCTACCATATGGTGGCTGTAAAAGCGGCCATTTTGTTTGCCAACATAGAAATAAATCGCTCTAGCCAACCTAATGGAACTTCAGAGCCCTAAATTCCCCTTCTCTTTTCTTTACATGCCCAGGAAAAACTATACAGGAAACTTAAGGTCAATACATTTGTAACATAAATATAGACCAAGCTCACCTTCCTGCGGCTCGAAGACCGGAGACTCCACATCATGGAAGGGATGGAATCTATGGTTCTTTTAAGCCTAAAAGAGCCTCTTCACTATCAAGCCAGAATACTCATCATCGGCCCAGCCCTCAGCCTGACTGTAAGAAGCGCCTGAGCATGTTAAAAAAAATTCCACTATTCAGGAGGTGGAAGAAGAGACGTAACTACCCTCACGGAGAGGAAATCAATCACTGACGCTGCTGGCGCCTGTGATTGATTACCTCCCTCAAATCCTGCTTCTTCTTCTTGGAGTCCCGCCTTCTCTGGGACCTGCTCCGAGGAGGTGCCCGAGAGGCAACACTGGACCTCTGGCCCTGTCTCCGATCCTCAAATCGGGACGGGCAAGGACCTCCTGTCTCTCTGGGCCCAGGATCAGCTCTTCTACCGCCTCAGGGGACAGACCCTGCCCCAATCCAGATCCTTCAGCAAATCAGCCTGGTAGGCCTGTAACACCGCCATGGTGTGTAAGGCCGCACCAGCCTGACCCGCTGCCGCGTATGCCCTGCCATTCAAGCGAGAAGTCACTTTAAGGGGCTTGGAAGGCAGGACTGGAGCTTTCAGTGTTGGAGCTCGCCTTGTGATGAGATAGTTCGCAAATGTCTCGTCAATAGGGGGCACTGACACATACCCATGCTGGCTCAATCCCTCAACATCAGCGAAATTAGCCCGCTGATGCCGGTGAATTCGAGACGAGTATGGGTTCTTCCATGCCTTCTCGATCTCAACATGAAGATCAGGAAGGATGCCAGAAAGGATCACTGGGTGCCAGAAACCTGGGATATGGATCCACACACTTCCTGAAACGTTTGTCAGACATAGTAATTCTTACCAGATTCGAAGTAATCGCAATCAGACAAAAACAGTCCCTGAAGACGATGAGATACTGACTGCTTCTCTAGGCGCTCCTTTTATACTTCCGGGTCGCGTCTTTAATGACGTCATAGGCTGTCGCCGGCCAATAGGATTGTTGAGATTTGATAATTGCTTTCAGACACCGGTTCACATGTCTGATATGCGGTCAAACGCAGTGTAGAGTTCCCTTTCGAAATGGAACTGATATTCTGAATATCTGTAAGAACTAAAACAAACCTTGAAAATTCTTCCTCTCATGATCATGTGATGTGGTATATTCATTTAAAATGAATTTAATAGTAAAAAATGGCACATAATTTATCTGATATGATAATTTATCATAATTTATCTAGTATAGTTACAATATGTAGCTATTGAATTCATATACTGATCAGCAGACAAAGGCAGAATCTTTGGAGCTTTTTTTATTTTGGGAGAAAATGGATTTTGTATTGGTAAAGTATGTTAAATGTAGCTGAAAGCATCTTCAAGTCATCTGTAGACAGATTTGAAGCATCAAACATTAAAACAAATTTTTATAGTTTTTACACTTTTTTAATCAACTATTGTAATATACACATGCACATAAAATTGCATTTTAACTGCAGTATGTTATAAAAAATGTCACAATATTAGCATGGTGCCCGGCTTGTTTAGTTTGTATTATTTTTAGTTTGTACAAGAGCACAATCCACACGGAGGAATCAGGAACATAATTAACACAGAGAAGAACAGGAGAGCAACAACATGAAACACACACACAGGATCAACAACAAACAAAAACAACTGAAACACAGAGCTTTAAATACACAGGTTAACAAGGGGCTGAGGGACAGGTCAAGATGATTTGTAACCATGGAAACAAACAAGGTAGGCAAAGAAAACAGGAACAAAAAAATACACTTCAACATAAAAGTCCTTTACACAACAAAAAATATTCTGCCCCAGCATCACATCTTTGGGACAGGCCAGAGAATCTCATCAATACTGGCCCTAGCCAGGCAGTGGGGGTAAAATCCTCTTGCATGCCTGATCCACCCCTGGCATGCATCAGCTGAAATGTCTAGTCAGGCTTCTTCCATTCCATCATCTCTGTGTCCAACAAAAATAGAAGTACTGATTACTGTAACTGTAACACATCCTTTTTACAAAATGGAAGCAGACAGAAACTCTAACTGTATGTAAGGCAATTTGATGCATGTGTTGTAATAGAGTACAGCACACAAAAGCTACAGAGTACACTGAGGTACACCTACCTGTTTTCCTCCCTGAAGGTTCGATTAAGGCGACGGTGAAGTAACTTACAGTTTTTGCCCATTGCTTACACACTAAAACCGAATGCTTAGACCAAAGCCTCAATACCTAAAGTTCTTGTAGCATACCTTAAACACAGTGTAACCATAGCTTAAACACATTGTCAACTTTGCACTTTGTTTGCAATTCTGTAACACACTTCTTGCGAAACACTACACACGTTTTCTTACATTAGACACTTTGTTCAAAAAAGAAATCACCTGTTATCTTTGGGAAAACACTCTGTTCAAAATGCAAAACTCATCTGGCAATTGTAGGCACTTACATACACACCTGAAAACACTTGCACAGAAAACAGGACACCGACTGGTCTGAGCCTTAGCACTACAAATAGGCCTCAGGTAAGCCATTTTGAGAACTTTGCAAGCATGGAGGCAATGAGAGTCAGGGTAAGAGGAAGACAAAGAGAGAGAAGAGTCAGACGTGGAGGAGGATGAGGACAAAGACGAGGACCAGTGCGGAGACGTGTATCAGATGACATCAGGGCTACTCTGGTGGACCATGTGATAAATCATGGCCTGTCCATGAGGGAGGCTGGGCAAAGAGTCCACTCTAACCTCAGTCGCTACACAGTAGCATCGATAATAATTAAGACATTCTGACTGGAGAACAAGTATATCTTCATGTGTATATATATATATATATATATATATATATATATATATATATATATATATATATACATACAGTATCTCACAGAAGTGAGTACACCCCTCACATTTTTGTAAATATTGTATTATATCTTCTCATGTGACAACACTGAAGAAATGACACTTTGCTACAATGTAAAGTAGCAAGTGTACAGCTTGTATAACAGTGTAACTTTGCTGTCCCCTCAAAATAACTCAACACACAGCCATTAACGTCTAAACCGCTGGCCACAAAAGTGAGTACACCCCTAAGTAAAAATGTCCAAATTGGGCCCAATTAGCCGTTTTCTCTCCCTAGTGTCATGTGACTCGTTAGTGTTACAAGGTCTCAGGTGTGAATGGGGAGCAGGTGTGTTAAATTTGGTGTTATCGCTCTCACTCTCTCATACTGGTCACTGGAAGTTCAACATGGCACCTCATGGCAAAGAACTCTCTGAGGATCTGAAAAAAAGAATTGTTGCTCTACATAAAGATGGCGTAGGCTATAAGAAGATTGCCAAGACCCTGAAACTGAGCTGCAGCACGGTGGCCAAGACCATACAGCGGTTTAACAGGACAGGTTCCACTCAGAACAGGCCTCGCCATGGTCGACCAAAGAAGTTGAGTGCACGTGCTCAGTGTCATATCCAGAGGTTGTGTTTGGGAAATAGACATATGAGTGCTGCCAGCATTGCTGCAGAGGTTGAAGGGGTGGGGGGTCAGCCTGTCAGTGCTCAGACCATACTCCGCACACTGAATCAAATTGGTCTGCCTTTGTCTGCTGTCGTCCCAGAAGGAAGCCTCTTCTAAAGATGATTCACAAGAAAGCCCGCAAACAGTTTGCTGAAGACAAGCAGACTAAGGACATGGATTACTGGAACCATGTCCTGTGGTCTGATGAGACCAAGATAAACTTATTTGGTTCAGATGGTGTCAAGCGTGTATGGCGGCAACCAGGTGAGGAGTAAGTGTGTCTTGCCTACAGTCAAGCATGGTGGTGGGAGTGTCATGGTCTGGGGCTGCATGAGTGCTGCCGGCACTGGGGAGCTACAGTTCATTGAGGGAACCATGAATGCCAACATGTACTGTGACATACTGAAGCAGAGCATGAACCCCTCCCTTTGGAGACTGGGCCGCAGGGCAGTATTCCAACATGATAAAGACCCCAAACACACCTCCAAGATGACCACTGCCTTGCTAAAGAATGTCTCCAGACCTAAACCCTATTGAGCATCTGTGGGGCATCCTCAAATGGAAAGTGGAGGAGCGCAAGGTCTCTAACATCCACCAGCTCCGTGATGTCATCATGGAGGAGTGGAAGAGGACTCCAGTGGCAACCTGTGAAGCTCTGGTGAACTCCATGCCCAAGAGGGTTAAAGCAGTGCTGGAAAATAATGGTGGCCACACAAAATATTGACACTTTGGGCCCAATTTAGACATTTTCACTTAGGGGTGTACTCACTTTTGTGGCCAGCGGGTTAGACGTTAATGACTGTGTGCTGAGTTATTTTGAGGGGACAGCAAATTTACACTGTTATACAATCTGTAAACTCACTACTTTACATTGTAGCAAAGTGTCATATCTTCAGTGTTGTCACATGAAAAGATATAATAAAATATTTACAAAAATGTGAGGGGTGTACTCACTTCTGTGAGATACTGTATATACAGTATACCTACTGTATGTGTCACATGATTCTGTATCATATTACAGTATTACTGTACAAACTGTACTATACAAAAATGGGTAGTGCTGTGAAGTATATGTAAAGGAATACCACTGTGATGTTACAGTACAATTTGAAAGTACAGTATGTGAAAAAGAACCTAACCAATGGCATCTTGTGGTGGCATTTTCTACAGAATGGTTGAACAGCTCTTCACTCAACAACAAAAGCTTGCTATCATTGAAATGGTGCGAGAAAATAATGCAATCCGACTTTGTGAGTTGCAACAACGCATAATTGCAAATAGAAATGTATTCAACAATATCAACAGGGTCAGCATTTCTACACTAAGTCGCATCCTGCAGAAACATAACTTCAGAATGAAGCAGCTGTACAGGGTGCCATTTGAGAGGAATAGTGTCAGGGTCAAGGATCTGCGCCATGATTATGTGCAGGTATGTGTCACTTTACTTTGCATACTACATATTGTGATGTGGGAATGAGGGTTTATGCTGCCACCTGCCCTGCCTGTAGCTTGCAGTTTTTTCTATACTGACCCAACCCAGACCCTAATTGTGTGAAAATATAGACATTGTAGTTACTGTATGTGTTTTCAATAACACTATTCAATATTTTCTGTTACAGACAGTTCTGGATTTTGATGCTGACGAACTGACATATGAGTTCATCTACGTGGATGAGGCAGGCTTCAATCTGGCCAAAAAGGCGTCGGGGCCGTAACGTAGTTGGACAAAGGGCTGTTGTAAATGTCCCTGGGCAGCGTGGGGGAAATATCACCACACAAGGCGATATTTTCCCTGATGCCTAGCCCGCGAGGACATCGCCTGTGATGTTGACGAGGTCTTGTGGCCAGATCCGAACAGAAGGCGGGATCCATAACACACACATAAAACAAGTATGTTTTTTTCCCCCAATAGCAATTTATCCAGTAATAGTTTTGTTGTTGTTTTTTTTTTACTTTTGTTTTGTTGCTAAATTTGATGATTTGTGATTCTATTTTTCTTTATTTCTGTAAGAATGTTTGTTTTTTGTAAAAACTCTTGTTTGATTACTGCAGAAATTCTACTTTTGAGTTTTACAGAAGACTGAGTCTGAGAAAATGACAATAAAAATAGAAACACAAAGACTGCAGTGTTTTATATAAAGCCCATCAGTGTGTTGCTGGTGATATGAAAGAGTAATTCAAATGTTGCTTGTGTGTATGGTTTTGTTGCAAGAATTTCATTTTTAGAAAGGAGTGTTAAGTTTTGATTGCAGTGTTTCATTTTGGCATAGATGTGAGTTGTTAATCTCCAAGTGCTATGTCTGATTGGCTTGTGTGTAGAGTTTTGAGCCAATGAGCCAAATTCTGCAAAAAGTATGTAAGCAATAGGCAAAAACTGTAAGTTTGACTGAACTCATCGCCCAGCCTCCCTCATAGTCATGCCATGGACAAGGACATGGTCAACTAGTGGCACGAATTTCACCTGAGACTCCTTGTCTGCTTGCCCCTCATCCTCGTCCTCCTCCTCCTCCTCTCTGGTGTCCTCAACCTTTTCAAACACGTCTCTCTGGATCCATTGTTTCAAAACTGAATGAACTGACTCAGGCTCTTTTATCTATCTATAGAAGGTTCTGATTGGTGTGTGATAAATTTTGACTCTTAGTGTTTCCACATGGGTAACTGTGTGCTAATTGAGCTCAAGCTATGCTGACTTGAGTGAACAATATTAAATACTAGTGCTTTCTAAATGACCACATGGTGTAGGCAATGAGAAATGAAGGGATTTGTGTGTAGAGTTTTGGCAACCTGTCACTCACATGAGATCGACCAATAAACCACAACCATTCAATCAATTCCTGATGGACAAAATCAAGTGCCCCCCTACAAGTCTTTTCATTTGGCCACATGCAACATGTGGCCAATAGCGTAACTTTGTTATGGTGGTGCTGGTTACTTCAGAAATGTACTGATAAATGCACAAAAAATACATTACTGTCCAGAAATTAATTTCAGTATTACATTGAGTTTAATTTGACACAATTCATGTTTAATGTGATAGTTTCATCCTTACATCCACTATAATACAACATGTTGTTAGTCTCGAGAGTATTTACATTAGTGAATAAAAATTTGTGTCCTAATGGACTGGTGGTAAAATATTTGTTAAGCGTGCCAGATGTTCTGGGTTCTAATCCACCCGTATATATATATTTTTTTCTCATTAAAACCAAAGATGTGCATCAGTGATTGTATATCAAGAGCAGGGACACGTTTGTGTGCATTTTGTTTTGTGATTCCAACTGAAAAAATAGAGAGTCTCCACAACAGCGTTAAAATGTTAGTTCACCCAAAAATGAAATTTCTGTCATCATTTACTTACCCTCAAATTGTTCCAAACCTGTATGAATTTCTGTCTTCGGCTGAACACAAAAGAAGATATTTTGAAGAATATAGGTAACCAAACAGTTGATGGGCCTCATTGACTTTCATAGTATGGGGGGGGAAATACTATGGGAGTCAGTGAGGTTTGTTTTCCCATATTCTTCAAAATATATTCATTTGTGTTCAGCAGAAGATAGAAATTCATACAGGTTTGCTAATCAACTGGAGATGTTTCTTTTGGTACATTGGGGGCAGTGGTACAAGTCAAGTCACTTTCACTTTCCATCCGAGATGTTTCAAAAAATGGTGGAGACAATACTGACCCTGGCAAAAAATGGTGGGAACATGTCCTACCCGTCCCGCCTACAAATTACACCTATGCATGTGGCCCAGATCTGCCCTCTGTTACAGTGAATACAACTGTCCATGTGGTCTCATGATGTAAGTTCATCGTCATAGTTCTGACTGCACAAGCATTAAATGTTTCCTGTGGTCTAATGTGTTACTTCCTAATTCACCCATTGTTCGAGTCTCGTCTCTTTTCTCACTCGCTGTAATGGAGTTGTTCATCTTCATTGCTTTTCAGCTTCTTATGGAGGTTCAGTCTTGCAGTAAGTGATCTCTGCTGTTTAATGTTGATAAAATACATGTTCAACATTTGTATTGAAAAAAATATGTGTCTAAAATATTTCAGCATGTGTGATCAGTACGCTTGTGTTTTAGAAGAACAGCAAACACATGAACCTACAACCTCTGCTTTATAGAAGTTTTACTTTAGCTATGACATGAAAAGTCATTAAACTGATTTCAATAACCCGATTAATCCATATATTGGAATTTTGGGTCATGTAAACACCTTATTTGTAATTTCCACTGCACAAGAGAATTAATTTCTGCACGTTCATATGAAAGTTACTGTATATATGCTGATAAAAGCTATCAGAATCAGGGGAATACTTAAGTGCATGAGAAAGAGACTCTCTTTTTTTGTTTGTTTGTTTTTTGACAAATATTAAAAGAAATTTACTTTAAGACCCTTTAGTGAAAATCAAGTTTTTAATGTTGTTTATGTCTGTGTGGTGTTTTTACAGTTTTAACACCATAACCAGGCTTTTGAACTAAAATTTCAAAACAATAACACCATTTATCAAAAAGCACACCCAATTCCCTAAACTCTAAACACTACTCCCCTGTTTTGACACATGAGATCTGTTGAGCTGTCACTGCAGAACTCTACACACAATTCCCTTACAGTTTTTTATGATTGCTTAAGCACAATTTTAAAAACAAGGCTCATATTGTCAAAAAAACTACACACAATTCACAGACCCACACACACAAGTAGCGGAACACCTCAGTTCTTTTGCAAAATGAAACATTTCATTCAAAACTTTACATTAATTTAACAAAACCCAACTTTGACACCGTATGGAACACACATGGTTCATACATTATGATTCTGTTTGATTCATTTACACACTGCTGTGCTCAATCTTAAACACTTGTAACTTTTATCCTTTTCTAATGATATAGTCTGGGTTTGATTTTTTCAGAGATATTGTTAGAGGTAAAGTACATGAATATATTGACAAAACAAACAAACAAACAAACAAACAAAACACACAAGATCAGTACTGCACATTGATGAAAATATTTATTTCTCACCACATTGTAAAACCATTCAATACATCAATGCCTTTCCAAAGGATACATTTTAGCACTGAAAATCAGAACATATTCTAAATACAATATATTGCACGAACAAAAACATTTGTGGAGACAAAACATAAGCATGATTTTAAATGAAAAAAAAAATAGAAAAAACACCTAAGCATCATCTCTTGGCCTAGCTGGATCTGGCTATAACACTTCATCCACATCACAGGCGATATCCTCTCACACAAGACAGCAAGGGAAGAATCTTGAATGGCGAATCTATCTTTGCACAGACCCTGCATCAATGTATCTCATCTGCTCTGCATCCATTTAGTCTTCTGCTGGTACGATTTTGTGTAGTCTTTCTAAAATGTGAATATGTGGGCCGTGTTGTAAGGGCCTATGTTGGCATGCTGGTGGAAGACCCCATTCTGCGTGATTGCAACATACATTGTGATGTTACCACCACGTTGGCCCGGGACATTCAAAATAGCTCTGTGGCCAATAATGTTTCTCCCTCTCCCTCTTACTGCAACATTGCCTTCCATTTTGTTGAAGACATATAAACTCACCTTTTGCCTTTTTTTAGTACTTGCACCTGATTGCTGAGTTTACAGTTAAGCACCTGTGTCTGAATACGTGACGGCCATGTTTGATCAATTGGTTTATAGGGGTGGTATTTTGGAAAGCAGTGTTTTGAAATGGCAAAGAAGTGACATTATGTTAGATTTCTGTCTAATGTAGAGAAGTGTGTTTAGTGTTGTGCAAAACAACGTGTGTAGTGTTTTGCAAAAAGTGTGAGGCTGAGAATGTGCTTATAGTTGTGCAGATCTGGGCTAGGGTTTTGCTCCTTGAGTGTAAGTGTAACCCTTCTTTTAATACTATTTGATATCAGTTGGCACACAGGAACCTGGTTTCCCAGCTTTTAGATGGAGAAATAAACTGAATTTTCAAGTATGGTTACTACTAGTACAGTTAAACTCAAAAGCAGTATGAATAATTAAAGCAGTGCCTCCCTTATTAACACTAGTACTAAAAGTAAAAAACAGTCTCAGGAAATATGTATCTGATTGACAACAATTATTTATTTACATAACTAAAATAAAAAATATGAAAAATCAAATAACCCAAAAATAAAAGAAACCCTTGTTTTTGTAATTGTATATAAAATATAAAGATTTTTTTCACCCAAATGAAATTACTGTCTGTTTTTTCAGTAACACCAATCAAATAACCAGTTAACTTGCTGTGAACACAACACTTGCTTTGACTAGTTCACTATTTATTAGCGATTATTCTTTTTAACTTTTAACGTAAACAGCTGAAAAAAATCACTGACTTGGAATTCACCACAAATCAGGAAATTAGACAGTTAATTTAAAATTTGGGAGCATACGTACATCAAATAACAGAATGACTCACTCAAGCATTCAGTTCAGTTGAATAATTCACAGTACAATTTAACTTGGATGAAATGAAATGAATCAGCAGTTCAGGAATCAGAAACAATCAATAGTTCGGTCAGATCCACATAAAAGTCACCAATATTGAAATACCCACGTGTTTAGCACACGTTGGGGCCCAGTACGTCCTTGTGTGTGATGTCTGAGGGCAAAGTTTGGTTTTTCAGCAAGAGTGAATGGTTTTGAGTGTAGAGCTTCATTTTGACCTGAAAATAGGATGTTTGGGGAATTGGGTGAGACGTTATGGATTTGTTTATGCGTTTACTGTTTTGAGAATACGAGGCATAGTTTCAAGAAATGTGTTTAAGCAATCGAGAAAACCTGTAATATACTTTGAGACAAACCATGTGCAAATTCATCAGTCAACACCATTGCTGAGTATTTTCTCCTTACAACTGCAGTGTATCAAAAACCATCTCAAAAACACCTGTTTCCTACCATCACAAACGTAACCAATCCTGTCAATGTACGGGGTGAGGCTTTTCCTATCAGCTCAGTGGGCATTTTAACACAGTGAGCACAAAGTCACCTTTAAGAAGGGACAGGAAAAATATTAATATAGTAATATAGCAGGTGAATTATCTATATGAGGTATGTTACAATGAACTATATGTCTTTCTCCACTGACTTTCTATGATGTTAAAAGCATTTTAAAAGGATGCTGATTCATAGAAGGCTGCTGTCTGACTCTGAGATGGTGACTGGGAATATGGTTTGTGTAACATTAGCAACACATTAGCTGTTTGATAATCTTTTCAATAACCGGTATGTGTCTGACGTTGTAGGGAGCGATACATAAAATTCATTACCATTATGATATATTGTCTTGTAGATGACCCAGTTTAATTCACTCTTCTGAATCTTCTGAATCTTCTTAAGTTTCTGGTTCAAACATATATTGCTGAATTAAATCAATATTTCAACCTGCCATTGTGTATCATTTTCTACAGTTGACCAAGTGGATCAGGTATTCTGACCTGGTGTGATGGAGTGGAGGCGGGGACTAATTTGCATATTCATGAATCTGTGTAAACTAAATGAAGCAAGGGTGTAGAGTTACATTCAAACTCTTTTAAGGCTTGAAGAATGTTTAAAATATGTTGTTTTAATTATCTAAGATGAGTTTTAAGGGATAATATTATTGACTGCAGGGGGACTTTAAATCAATTAACAAATACTTCCTGGCCTACATTTTCAATTCATTGTGCAGTTTCGTGTGGTTGCAAGAACATTTTTGAGTGAGTTTAAATTTGTTTAAAAGTTTAACCAAAACATGGACTCTGATTGGAAAATGATGCATGGAAAAGTGGTCAGTAAGAAGATGTAATGATTGATTGATCTGTTTTTGGTTGTTTCAGAATCTCCTGTTGTAAAAGTATCTCCAGATGTCATAAGAGAGTCCAGCTCAGTGAAGATGATCTGTGAGGCGCCAGCAGATGTTACAGTGAAACAGTGTTATTTCTACATAAACAGAGAAAAAGAGAATATAAAAGTCAGTCCATCTTGTGAGCTCAATCTCACTGCTGCTGAAGTGCTCATATGGGCAGCTGTAAAATCACCTGTATCAGTCGACATTAACTGCTACTACATAACACATGAACACGGGATTGATAAATCATCATCTCATTGTCCTGCTGCCACAGTGACGGTTCTAGGTGAGATATTTCACTGCTGTTCTTCTGTGTTAGAAACTGTTATTGCAATGTTTTTTTAATTAATTAATTATGGATTATTTGACTTAAACAGGTTCACTTCAGAAACCCATAATCAGTGTTAGTGACGATAGAGTCCAGATCAAAATAGTCTGTGAAATACCACTTTCAGTCAGAGCTAATTTCACCTGTAGTCTCTACACTGAGGATAATCTTCTGCACAGAAATGTCTCTCAGACTCAGAGGAGACAGTCTGGAGATCATTACTGTATGTTTTATTTAACACGTGGTGAACTTTTGAACAGACAGCTGAGCTGTGATTATTCACTCAACAACACTGAACCTGAGATCAGATCACCACGCAGTGGTAAGAACCTTTTACTGTTTTTTTACTATTATAATTTTATTAACATTTTTTAATCAGAGACACCTGTAGAATTCTGAAGCCAGTATGATTTATGTAGGTCATTAGAATATTATGAAAGTTTGATCAATAAAAGAAAAAGTAAAAACATATGAGAAAAGTTGAATGATACTGTGTATTAGGGCACTTCTGGATGGATACTATTTATAATGACCATTTCAATAGGCTATATAATAAAACACTGAAAGGTCGATATTGGTCTAAGTCTGAAACAACAGTTGTGCGATGCTGTTAGATAGTGAATCAGTACAGTGATCTGTGAAATCTTCTTACACAGAATAACTTGTAGGTCCTTTTCAGACAAACACTTAACCACAGCATGACTTTGACAAATTTACAGTCTGATACATCTAGACAGAAAGGAAGAGTCGCTTCATCTGATCATTTCAGAGAGCTATAGCCAATGTCTGACACATCTATAGAAAGAAGCTTCTTTCAAATATGATGGTGAGAGGAGAAACTTCAAGCAAATTATTTAATATTTTAAAAGCTTCTTTGTAAGTTTTTATTGGGTAATTCCTCTTCTGCAGCACTTTTTGAACTATTTTTATTAATACACAAATTAATACACTTGTGTTAAAGTTAGAAGTATTTCAATTTAATTATCCTTCAGAAATATGCTCTGGTTAAGCTCATCATATGACATTATGACTTGATTAATTATGACTTTTACACGTTCAAATTAAGAACCATTGCACAGTGAGTGATTGACAGTCAGTTTAAAACAACTTTTGAAGTGTTGACATTATCATAGAGACTTTTGTATTTTGTCAAATAGTACCATCACAGAAAATAAGTAAAATGCTTATATTGATGTTTGTGCTGTAGTTTCCCCTCCAAAATGATGTCACTTCCTGAAGGATGATCATTAAAGAACTGCTTTTTAATAGTTTTAATAGTTTAAAATTACAAAAAATTAAGGACACTGGATTTTTTTTTCGTAAGTTTTTGCATCTTTCAGAAGTCACCTGCTTCTAATCTAAGATCAGATGAATGCATTTCAATTGTCCTTTATTTCTTCATTAGATCTTCCTCAGGCCAAATTAACAGCATCTGCTTCAGTTATTAAGGAAACAGACACAGTTCAGCTGAGCTGTGAGAGTACTGAAGATCTGAAGATGGAGATGTGTTACTTTAACATAAATGGAAGAGAAAGTAACTCAAAACAGAACTCATCATGTCAACTCTTTCTCACTGGATCTGAAATCAGTATTTGGTCAGAAGGTCAGAGTTCATCTGTGAGAATAACCTGCTTCTACACTGTGAAGAAGTCACAAGTTCAAAAACCATCTCCTCACTCTGATCCAGTGACGGTGACAGTCCAAAGTGAGTCTTGAGAAATTTATGTATTAATAATCTATTTAAAATGTATTTCTATCAAAACAAACAAACACCAAAGTCCTTTACATAGATCTATCCAGTGTGATTTACTTAAGCTCATTATTCAGCTTCATGAGTCTATGATATGGGCTGTTTACCTTTGTAATGTTTCTCTGTACAGTAGGATTATTGAAAGCAAAATTAGCGTCTGTTTATAAAACTAAATGAATAAACTCATTGTCTCATTCTTAAAAGTTACAGTGCTGGTTCTTTGGTTCTGTAATAACCTTATTTGATATAAACCAGTACAGACCAGAATTACATCATATTGCATAGTATAAAAAAAAAAAGAGTTGTATTTGAAGGCTCTATACCTTTAACAACAAAGACTGTATTGACATTTGCTTGAAAGTTAAATATTACAACTATTCCCTGTAATACTGGTGAACTGTCTTTATGGTTTCAGCACCAGATGCACATCATGTTACGACAGCCAAGAAAACCTGTGAGTAATTAAGATTGTAAAATCAAAAAGAAATTATTCTTATTCCACCTTAAATAATGTGGCAATTGTTCTTTCAGGCTCATTATTATCTCATTATTAAACATTTTATTATACATGACTGCAAATTTTACAATTTCTTTTTTAACAGCTTTACCTTTATTGTCCACTTCTGAAACATACAGTTCAGCTGGTGAGTAACTTACTGGAAACACTTTTTCTTGTTATTATTAAAACTAATTCATCTTGCAATATGTTATTTTTTATAGTAGTAGACAGCCATTCCAAGTCAAACCTGTCAACCACATCAGAGGAAACCACATGTAAGTTCATTCACTCTTCCTCAATGGTAAAAGTGACTGAAGAATTAATATGTTAGATATAAAAGTCAGATTCAAAAATATAACTGGGATCCATTTGCTCAACCGAGGCTCAATTCTGCACAGGTGAAGATTCCAGATGAGCAGCATGAATGTATTAATGTGACTTACTTAAGCTCATTATTCAGCTTCTTGAGTCTATGATATGGGCTGTTCACTCTTGTAATGTTTCTCTGTATTACTGAAAGCAATATTAGTGTCAGTTTACAGTATATAAATAATCAACTCATTATTGTCTCATTTGGTTCAGTAATGTCCTCATTGAATATAAGCCTGTACAAGATCTGAACATTTTACATATAAAAAAAAAGTTGAGAAGGCTCTGTGTACCATCAACAACAAAGATGGTCTTGACATTTGCTTGAAAGTTAAATATTGCAGTTACTCCCTGTAATACTGGTAAACTCTCTTTACAGTTTCAATACCAGCTACCAATGCACATGTGACACCAGCCATGACAACCTGTGAGTAACAGAGTTTGTAAAATCAAAAAGAAATTATTCTTATTACACCTTGAATGATGTGATAATTGGTATATTTGTAGATGATAAGTTACTGAAAACACTTTGTCTGGTTATTCTGAATTAAAAGTGAAAAATGATTCCCCTTGCAATACAAGTTATTTTCATATTTATAGACTCACTTTCCAAGTCAAACCTGCCAACCAGCACAACGAAGGAAACCACATGTAAGTTCATCCACTCTTCCTCATTGGTAAAAATCACTATATGTTGGATTCGTAAATCAGATTTAAAAAATAAAACTAAGATCCATTTGCTCAACAAAGGCTCAACTCTGCAAAGGATTTCAAACGTTGAGCAGCATGAAAGTTTACTTTGATTATGCTAATTTTCTCAGTGTTCCATTGTTTATGAATTGGGTTAAAAAAAAAATTTAAGTTCAATAATGCATCTACATTTTGTGGCATTGTTTTTTTTTTCTTAAGTTTCCATGGCAACCTCTACTCTGTTAACAGAACAATGTCAGAACCCAGTACTTAGATGCCAAGTAACCAAATAGGAAGTCACATGACTTAAGAAGAGACTGTGTGGCTTATGAACTGAGCTGGACTCTCTTAATTCTGTAGCTTCATAATTTCATTCAAAAACATCTTAGATCATTTTGTATTGGTCTTTCACATTCCAATTGTTTGTTTATCATAGTTACAGCTATAACTTTATATTTAAAGATTTATGCCAGTCTTTAAGACAATTTTCAATTTAAATACACACCATGATGTTCTCACTGCAGTTTCAACAACGTCCACACAAAAAACTTCACAAAGGGACACAAAAATATGTGAGTAAATTTTAGTGTATTTGCAATGTATTTTCAGCAATAATGGCTGCTGTTTCTACTACTGAAACCCCAGAATCCACCAGAACTGGTAACTTTAATAAATATCAGTAGAACCCCATATAAGAAAAATTCTTCTTTTTACAGTGACTTCATCAAACACTGTAAAGGCTAATTCACACTGCACAGACAGACACCAACAAATGGCAACAGGCACTTTGTCGGATCAGTGTTTTACCAATTAGTGTCTGTTTCTGTGGTGTCTGTTTCCATTGGTCAGCTCTTGTTTTTGCTGATTTAACATGTTGAATCAGTGTTTGTCAGATTGTGTCATGTCAGAGAAGCGACATACTGTAATCTGGTGACTGTCTGCGTTGGTTGGTGTCTTTCTGTGCGGTGTGAATTGGCCTTAACCCTGCTGTGAATAATCATTGTGCTTTGGTCAAATGTGATTTCACCTGATTTCTTTTCTGATGCAGATGTTCACACAACGAATCATACTGAATGTTCAACCACACCACAGCATCCACAAAACAAAGGTTTACTTATTCCTTTCCATGCACACAACAAAAGTAAAACAACATGTACATACATTTTCACCATCTTTTGTTTATCACTTCAATTGTTAGGTAAACTGACATAAAAAACAACCAAATTAAACTTACCATAATGCACATAAACATGTATTAAAGTGTTGGTTTTGTTTTGACACAGTCACATGGTTTATAGTTCTGGTTTCCACTGGTGCTGGTGTCATTTTGACTGGACTCTGTCTGTGCTGCTTTGCATGTAAGACACAAACACACATTTGTTTGTTCTGGTGTATATGCTGAATTTCATGTTGTTGATATAGAATTTATCATGCAAGCTGAAATTGAACATATAATGCTCATTGTTTTATAGATAAAAAAAGAAGACGAAAAAAGTAAGTTTTTTTCATGCATTCAATTCATTAGTCTGAATTATGACAACGAGCTTGTTCATGAATGATAAAACATTTATTTAAAATTATGACTACTTCAGCATTGCATTACATCTTTTTCAACAAGTCTTGTACAACTCCAATTCCAAAAAAGTAATTTTGTAAAATGTGATAAAAACCACAACCTGTGATGTTGTTAAAGGATTAGTTCTTTAATAAATAAAAATTTCCTGATAATTTACTCACCCCCATGTCATCCAAGATGTCCATATCCTTCTTTCTTCAGTCGAAAAGAAATTAAGGTTTTTGAGGAAAACATTCCAGGATTATTCTCCTTATAGTGGACTTCAATTGGCCCCAAACGGTTGAAGGTCAAAATTGCAGTTTCAGTGCAGCTTCAAATGGCTTTAAACGATAATAAGGAATAGGAATAAGGGTCTTATCTAGAGAAACGATCTGTCATTTTCTAAAAAAGATAAAAATGTATATGCTTTATAAACACAAATGATTGTCTCGCAAGTGCTTCTGCCAGACTGCCTTCCGAATTCTTCAAAAAGCTTACGCTGTATGTCCTACACTTTCCCTATTCTACTTACGGAACGAACGTGGCGCCAGTTCCGTTTTTTTCCATAAGTTGAATATGGAATCTTTTCACATGGGTGGCTTGCATTTGTGTGAAGGTACCATTGACATGGATGCATACTGTATATTTGGATTGTACAGAGACATAAACTGCCATCAAGACAACATCTTTCCTGGGTAGCAAGACAATGCCAGACCTCATTCTAAATGTGATACATCAGAGTGGTTTCTAGACACTCTACTACACTGTACAGTGGATGTGTCTGACTGCCTTATTGAAAATGTATGGCCAATCATAAAAAGGAGAATCAGACAATGATGACCACAGACTGTTGTGTAGATATCCTGTATCAGATGAGATTGGGTAAAAATTCCACTTACAAAACTGCAACAATTAGTATCCTCAGTTCCCAAATGATTAAAAATTGTAATTAAAAGGAAAGGTGATGTGACACAGTGATAAACATGGCTCTGTCCCAACTTTTCTGGAGTGTGTTGCAGCCATCAACATCAAAATTTGTTTATACTTACAAAATACAATAAAGTTGTTCAGTGAAAACTTTGGAAATCTTTTCTTTGTACATTTGTCAGTTAAATAGAGGTTCAAGAGAATTAACAAATCACAGATTCTTAATTTTATTGCATTTTACCAAATGTCCCAACTCTTCTGGCATTGGGGTTGTAGTATATTTTTTGTAGTCTAGGTACTACGAGTGTAAATGTTTAGCATCTTATGTGATATATGTATGAAAAGATCACATAAAGATCAATATTTGATTCTTAGCAATAAAATGAGATCAATAACATCAGACGTGCCCAGTCAAGGAACTGGTATGGTGAGTATCTATGCATTTACAATTTTTAATATCACAAAGTAATATATATTTATAATACCATAACAAGTAAGAATGGCTGAAATGGACATGACCTTAATTCTTCTTTGTTTTTTAGAGTTCTGGACCTGCAGAGACATATTCTCTGATCACTTCAGTACCAGCCACAGCTCAGCTCAAATCTGTGGGTAAGAGAACATCAATCTCTGTAAATGATCTCAGATAGCGTGAAGCTTAGAAACAGATGTGCCCAAGAAAGATAAATAAACCTGCTGAGTTAAAAAACACCATATAGTGACCACAGCTTCTCCGAAACTGGTACCATTTCCTCTTTCTGATCTTCAGCAGATCAGCATTATTAGCCACATCTTCTCTTAGAGGAACAGTTTACTCAAGTACGCCAGTTTACAAACAGTTTTGTGTTTTTACATGAAAAAAACAATGGTACCATTTTCAAAAACTTGCACCTTGAATCCCGTTTTTCATAAGTTTGCCTTTTCAAGCCCCCCAAACACAATTATCAAGTAAAAATAAACAGCCAAAATATGTGTAAATGTCCCCTTAATGTCCCCCAACAAACTCTGTAGTCCCATTTAGTCGCTTGTTATCAACTGCCTCTTTTCGAAACAAGAAAAAAGCATTAAAAGTTTCAAAAATCACAAGGGGGTTTACTGAAATATTATGTCACATAAATAAAATGTGAAAAAATCTTGAGCTTGTGTTAACCATAGACCTTATTTCAGGCATTTAACCAAAAACCCATTAAAAAAACAACATCATTATTTTCAGGTGTTAATTCAAAAATACAAAAATACATAATCCCTTTACATCTATTTTACAAATGCACTCATTCAATCATGGTGCATCATGTTAGGGTATCGAGACATGCATTGATTGTGTTTGGTGTCGTCAAAGCGTAATGCATCTTCATACACCACATTTGAAGCTTTAGGAGAAGCCATTTAACATTTGTCCAGTTGTTTTGGATGGTTTTCTATTGACTCTGTTTGACCCTCTTCATCATGCTGTTCTTCAAAGGCCTCGGACACACAGATTCCTATCAGGACAACACACCAGATCCCACAGTGACTTCCTCTTTCATTATGTCTGAAAATTCAATTTACCAGCCCTCAGGTGATAAAATGTTTCTTTCATTGAAGTGGTCATATCATGATGAATCAAACCTACTAGTACTAAACCTACTATATAAAATTACACACATACTATACTATACTATATAAAATTCACAATTCAAAACTTCCTCACTAGTCCAAAAACAGCATTTTTGATGCTCACATCTGAGCATTGAGAAACTTGACCTTCTCAGTCTCGATGAGCTCAGACAGAACAAATACTAAATTCATCATAACTGTTGCACAATCAGTCTGAGAAGAGATGATTCTACTTTGCTAAAGCTTTATAACAGAGATCTTGTTCATGAAGATCAAAACATGTTCTTTATGATGCTTCTGCATTGCATTACAGATATTTTGGTCAATAAACAACAGAAAGAGGGAAGTACAAAGGAAAATGAGGTTTGCGTGAACACTCACACCACAAACCCACATAACCAAATGAGACGTCCATCATGAACAGAATACTAAGATATTTATCCTGTCTTTTCTATCTTTCTTTCTTCTTCCTTAAGAATGTTTACCACCTGTACTGCACGATCCCTGACAAACCAGTTCACTCAAATGCAGCAGATCAAGTCTACAGTTTGGTGAAGATGCACTGATGAGTCTCTGTTGTTTCATTATGTACAGTATATCCATTATAAAGTTTCTTTACTTGCAGAAAAATAGGTATTTACTTTCATTATTCAGTGCTTGGTGTGGAACCACTTAATATTGGATTTAAAATATCACATTTAATATTAATACTATTTATTTTTAACCATCCCTGGCTTTGTCTGAAATTATCTGTTTTAATAGAAAATGTATGGCTTGTCAGTAATCTGCCACCATTATGTTTGGCTAACGTCGTTCCATGGAGAGAGAGAAAAAAAAAGCAGGATATCAATGGTCCCTTTGCTTTTGCTTTGAAAATATATCCATATATCCATGTAATATACAGATTAAATTGTTTACTTGCGGTTTGGGATGTGGCTTCTGTCAGAACCAATCCAGCATCATCAATCTCTTTTTACAGTCTGTGGATCCAATACATAATGCTTCATCTTTCAACAAAAGTTTCTTTGCAAACTCTCCATTATACTGTTCCTTCATTTACAAAAGTAAAATGATCTGAGCAAACATAATTCTCAGACGCGATCCGGGATGCCATTAAAAACAAACCATCCACTTGTTCCTGTGGAAGGTGTCCTTCTGAAGTCTGTACAGAAATGCTGTTTAACGAACATACATTTGTCCTGTTGTCTGTACCTCTTAAACTGATCTGGTATCTGTATTCCGTATATTGTATCCAGTGTAGACAGCGTCCCATCAGTTATTATAAATGACTTCTGTTTGCTTTTAACAAGATGTGATGCTTGTGTCTGGTGAAGAGTGGGCGGGGCCTGTGGTCTGATGATGAGTCATATTTGCCGGTGTGATGCCAGATCCCACAATATCCAAATGAACCACTTTTGGAACTTTGTTAAATAAATGGTTTGTTTATACTGAGGACGTTTTAAGCTATGAAACTTGCAGGATGTTTTCATGATACAAAGACTAATTATATGTCAAAAGATCAAGGAAATTTTGATTTCTCATGTCATCATGACCCCTTTAACTGTAAAATACTGTCCAATTTATGGGTTTTGGAAGTAAAAACAAGGAAATGTCATATGTATCATGAATTATACATATTTATGGTAAAAAACAGTAAAAGGACATTCCCTGAAATCCCTGCATGACATCACTGCCGATTATATTTTATGTAAATAGATTTGCTTTTTATTATGTTTGCTATGAATAATGTACATTAAGATGTTTTGTGTTACATTTTAAGATATTTAATTAATGTTCACTGCATTGTTTTAGTGTCTTTGTGTGTACGGCCTTGTGCACCATTTATCTGTATTATCATAGTGGTTATCAGTACATTTATCATTACAAAATAAAAGCTTATTTTGTAATTTTGTAAGTCAATTGGTATACTAACATTATACCATTAATTGAATATACATTTTACAATATACAGGCACCAATAAGTCACAACTAAACAGCTTGGGATTCGTTTTACAACGACTCGTGTAATTGACTCAGAGTCGACTCTTACTTTTGAGAGACAATAACGTTATATACGGTGCACTTTCAGATTTAAAAATTTGCAGGATGTTTTCATTCACTTAGACTCGAGCTATGTTACAAAACACACAAGTACCTCAGGGATGACGTGTTGTTGTAGGCAAAACCCGGAAGCGAGTTAGCATTTTAGGACTTCCAGTTCCATCGCCCTAAAGTCTATGGGTTTTTTGAATGGGTTTTTGCTAAATCGCCTGAAATAAGGTCTGTGGTTAACAAAGCCTCTAAATATTTTCATGTTTTGATCTATGACATAAAACACACCAGTTATAACCCGCTTGTGATTTTTTAAACCTTTATTGTGTCTTAAAAACGGCGGTTGCTAACAAATTGCTAAAAGGGACTACTTCCTTTGGCGGGGACTTTAGACGTCATCATGACAAACAGGACATTTGGACAGCATTTCTCATGAAAAAGTGGATAAGTATTCATACACAGTGCAGATCATAATCAGCAAGCATGTTTTTAAATAAAGTTGTTTTTTAAATAACGTTTGAGGAAGCTTGGCGGTGGCAACGTGATCCGCGACCATGGTGTGCTGTAGTCCGTTTATAGCCTACTGTTAGCTTTTTATATCTGACTATTTAGGCTTCAAAATGTATAAATGTTGTGTTAACTTGTAAAGATTATCTTGATAGACAAAACGTATAAGTGTCATAACCCTTTGTTAAACACAGAGCTTATTTTTTGCGATTTTCCAAAAGTCTATGGGAAAAATGCATAGGCTTTGGATCGAGGGAACCCGTGCGCCGCTAACTTCCGGGTTGGCCTACAAAAACACGTCATCCCTGAGGTACTCTACACTTTAAAATACTGGAAAGAGTTGTTTCCCACACCCCCTCCCCCCCAGACTCCACACTCATATGGGTTGACAACTTGACACACTGAGGAAGTGCAACAGGAACATTGTTTACTTGCAAAATTGACAACAGAAAGCGAAAAACCTCTTTCTGGGCTTTAAGGCAATTCCATCTCTCAAACACATCTCCAATATTTATCCATGTTTTAATATGCCTCTGGTCATAGAGCTTTTTAGATGGATAATGATTTACATGGTTCCCATGGCTGCAATATGCTGTTTTCCCCACTAACTGCCAACCCGGGGTGTCAAAATACTATTGTGTAAATTGGCAGTGGGTGGGATCACAAAGGCCAAAACAAAAACAGACATTCTGACCCAGAACGTACATTTCAAAGTAGAATAACTGGCTGTAACAAAGTATTTGAACTTGAGCATGTTTCCTAAATAGTCAGCACCTTTTTTAATAGTCAGGAAACAACACTAAAAGTCATGACAACCTACATACAAATATTTATACTCTTTATTAGATTCAACTTTCAGATACAAAATGACTCCAAAGGAGCTGAAAGCCCACAAGAGGTGTGAAATTGAAGTGTGAATGGCCGACTGAAATTATTTTGAGTGCACTTTCTTTCAGTCGTGATGTGGATGAGCATTTTACAAGCAGATTGAATGGGGGAGGTGTAGGGGCTTCACTTTCGTGTTTGAGTGTTAATCTCAACTTCCACTGGAATTAAAAACGCTCACTCTGCTCTACGCCAGTGCATGTCTGGAGAAAGAGAGAACACGCACAGAGCTGAAAGGACTTGAATGAAGAAAGTTTGGCTTTAGATAAAACTACTAGATGATATAGCGCTAAAATATAATTTACCACAAACGATCCTGAGTGCTTGTGGTGTGAACTGCACCGCTGTTTTGACACGCTGCTCACATATTTTGGACGTGAACCTTATGTTATGAAGAGGAGTGTCGCAGCCCTTGGCTTCCTTAATACGAGGCAGAGAGTCTCTAACGGGTACAATTGCTAATAGCTAACACTCAATTAGGGCTGATATTATTTTAACACAGAACATGACAAAACCGAATAAAACACATACATGGGACAAATAGGGCCAAAAGGCTGATTAGCATACAGTGCATCAATGTTGCATGAGAAGGCTTAAATGAAATAAACTGAAGTTCAGAGTTCCCAAGCAGGCCAATAAACACACTTAATATTATCGTCACAAATAACACATATTTGACTCGACTAACACAACTAGGAACTGACAGACAAAATAAGTAAACTTGTGTGTAGTTTAAAGTTCAAACTTGGCCTTCAAAACAATCCAAACTTAGGCTGTGTCCAAAATCGCCCCCTATACCCTTAAATAGGGCACTATTTGAGGGGACAGCCATTTGTAGTGGTGTCCGAAACCATAGTGGACGATGTTGAGTGCACTCACTCAATCCCACAATGCACCGCAATAACGAGTGTACAACCGATGCCAAAGCCACTGGAAGGCAAGCCTGCAACCATTAGCGTAACGGCTAATGCTAATGATGCTCCGCCTCTGGCGGTACGCAGGGAAGGAGACAAAAGGCCGTTTTTTGAATAGATGTCAATGGATGAGAGGCTTCACTATGCTGATTAAACAGCTTTTGTGGGGAAAGAGCTTTAATTAATCGACAGCCTGTTTTCTAATCTTCAGCATGTTTTACACTAAACAATTCTTTCGTTGTGAACTATATGTAGATTTTAGCTTGATAAAAATTTACTTTTTTAAGAGAAGGCAGACTAGGGAATGTTGCGACTGATGTCACTGCCATTGCACTATAGGCTGAGAGGTGCCGCACGTGATTAAGTTAGCCGTTACGCTTTCTCCAATGGTAAGAGATACAGGATCTCATCTCCCTATAATATACAATCTCTGACCGATGCACACTTGGTGGCTAGAGAATACCCATAATGCACTGTGAGAGTCGCACGCTGAATGAATTCCCCGTGTCTCGCCAGGAGATGGCGCCCGCAGCTGAATCAATCATCCATTCATTTTCCAAACCGCGCTAGTCCAGCATTATCATACAGGTATAAATTCCTTTTTAATTAATCATTAAATCGTTTAAAGGGTTTGAACATGCTAGTTCAACATAAATATTCATTACTACTGGAGCTGCCAGTTTGCTACATTTCAAAAGATTATTAAACAGCAGCACAAACTATGAGAAATTGGCAGCCTTTCCGGCGTACTCAGTGTCCGAATTCACTCTATCGTTTCATTCACTCCTTCAAGTGGACTATATTAGTGGAGTAATGTAGGGAATAGTGAATGAGGGTATAGGGGGTGATTTCGAACACAGCAACAGTTTTTAAGACGGAGCAATCAATGATGCGACTTACCAGCAGGACTAGATATGCGACTCTGGTGCTAATGACATAGCTCCGCCCCGCAATATCATGTGCACAAACGCAACAACCAATGGTGAGTTTTCCCAATTTATGCTGAATTTAACAAACATTATTTAAACTACGTTACTCACACGTATATATATATATATATATATATATATAGTATATACAGGGCTTAACATTAACTTTTTTGCTCACCAGCCACTGTGGCTAGTGGTTTTCCAAAGTTACTAGCCACTCAGTATTTTCACTGGCCACAATTTTGCTTTTGGGAAATTACATTTTATTTGATTACGGTTGACTTTGGCATGCTTAAATTACTTGATTTTGAGTCATTTTACTTGATTTAGAAGACTTAAAACCCTTTCAAACTTTCAAATGCAGAGTGACCACCCAAATCAAGACAGTGTATATCAGCTTGTATGTTCAGGTGGGCAATATGAGCATGAGAAATTTAATTATTTTTGTTAGGCTATATAAAAAGAACAAAAAAGCTAATTAGCAAATTACAAAAACAATAGTAAATTAAAAAATATATATATCTTTTTTCAGATACAGTAGGTTTATTTAACATGTATACATGTATTTAACATCTTTTGTTGTTTGTCTGATTAACTTTAATGACAGACAGGTATTTAATTGGGCTGCTGAATGCATGGACTTAATATACTGGACATATCCAGTTATTACCCGCCTGTTTACGTCCACTTAAGCCATAATCACGCGAGATAGGGGAGCGCGGGGCACAAACTAACTCGGGGTTAGTTGTAGCCTAACACACGTTGGTTTAAATACTTCCACACACGCTAGCATGAAGAAGCTTAGCGTATTTACTAGTTGCCATATCGAAAATATATAGAGAAAAAATTGCGCCAAAATTCAAAAATCTTTGGAAGATATCATTGAACATTTATTTAACAATAGCAAAAGTAAATTTCTTACTTAAGCTAATTTTTTATCTATATTTTTTGTTTTTATTCAAAATTAGACAAATCTGATATTATTAAATGAATCACCAATCACTTGTTTAGCAGTTTGGTTAATTCACTAACTATCAGAAGACACTAACCAGGTTTAAAGTCAGGGTTCGATGTAACACTACGTTACAATGTGCCCCGCTATTAGAACTATGCTATTCTATACAGTTACGATATAACTGGCATGATTAACTTTTATGAATTTTCTGTTGATAAACTAAAAGTTGAATAAAGACTGAGAGGAAGAACCTGTACATCCAGAAAATATTATTTCAAGAAATGTTATTTGTCTATTTGTCCCGTGGTCTGTTAGTGGAGGGAGGGGAGTGTTCTGTTCAGCTTTGTTCATTGCAATATAAACAAGGATTAAAGCCTTATTTTTCTTTTGTCAGTCTCGTGGCTTTCAGTAGTGCTGTTTTTTTCACTGGTGTTGGTTTATTTCTGTCTGGACTCATGGGATTCATCTGTCTCTGCCACTTTGACAGTAAGTTTAGTTATACATAAAATGAGCTCCATGATATAGAAACATGATAATAAAGTGTGTATCTGTGCACGTTCTGATGATGTTCTCACAGAAAACATGGATGATTCATGATAAATGATTTATCCGTGCTTATCATAATTTAAAAAAAAATAATAATGTGCCTTGTAATCTTTAATCAAAATAACTTTCCCTCCCTCTTACAGCGACGTCTCTTCTCTGATGATGTGTTTACTGGCGTGAGGGCGGGACAACCTGTCACTCACATCAATGTGACGAGATCCACCAATAGCAAACCACAACCATCCAATCAATTCCTGCTGGACAAAATCAAGTCCCGCCCTACATTCTTACTTCTTTGAGAAGTTGTTTCACTTGGATATGTCACAATAGAAAAGACTATCGCAACTTCCCTTTCATGTTTTAAAAAAAATACCTTCCATCTTTCCAAGTCTGAGTCCAAAAAAACGTTACATGTGGCCAATAGCGTAACTGTTACGGTGGTGCTGGTTACATCCGAAATGCTCAATGATAAATGCACAAAAAATAATATTACTGTCCAGAATCAATTTCAATATTACATTGTGTTTAATTTATAGACATAGAATTCATGTTTAATGTGATAGTTTCACCCTTACATCTACTATAATACAATGTGTTGTTAGACTCAAGAGTATTTACATTAGTGAATGAATACGTAGATCCGCATTAAGGATTTGTGTGTCCTAATGAACTGGTCGTAAAATATATTTTAAGGTGCCAGAGGTTCTGGGTTATAATAAGTGTCACAGACACGCCAGGCTCCACCGTCAGCCAATCGGCGCACTCCCTCACCAGAGTACTAACACATACACACCTGTTCCCCATCAGCACCTCATCATGGCTGACATAAAAGCACACCACTCACCTCAGTCAGTTGTCTGGTCTTGTTCTAATGGAGGACTCTTCATGTTGATCTTCAAGACTTCTGAAATACTTACCTGTTCTACTCCAGTGTGTTTTCCCAGTCTCTGTGCTTTGTCATCTGTGTGTGAGTGTACCCACCTTCATTGTGTGTTCATCCAGTCAACTGCCATCCACCCATCTGCGATCTGAAAACCTGTAAGACAAAGGACTGTATCAGTGTTCATTTATCACTCCACTAAGACTCCATCTTCTACCTGCATTACTGTGTTTACCTTGTTGTTCATCAATAAACTACCATCAGCTTCCATATCTGTGTCTCCTGCCCTTCTGTCTGTAACAAATATATCTGAAATAGATATAAACATGGATTAAAGCCTTATTTTTTTCTTTTGTCAGTCTCATGGCTTTCAGTAGTGCTGGTTTTCACTGGTGTTGGTTTATTTCTGTCTGGACTCATGGGATTCATGTCTCTGCCACTTTGACAGTAAGTTTAGTTATGCATAAACTGAGCTCCATGATATAGAAACATGATAATAAAGTGTGTATCTGTGCAGGTTCTGATGATCTCACAGAGGTGAACTACAGCTCCTGCCAGGTGGAAACAACATCTCTGTTAACCTCCTCTCTGTGCTCCTCAAAACATGGATGAACCGCTTCATTTCTTCACTTGTTGCACCTTTAAAGAGAAAAAAAATGATTTGTACAGAAAGAATGATAGTATATTTATTCATATACTGATCAGCAGGCATCAGACTTACGATTCTTACATTGCCGTTATGAATCATTTTGCCTTCAGATGCAGCTATATATTGTCTAAATATTATTTCTGAATAATCAGTTTAAGGGAAGTGATGCCATTTCTTTTGTATGTATCATTTGTTTTATGTTTTGGGTTAAGGGAGTTAGAAACGTTATTGTATTTAATTTTGTGTTTTCTTTCTTTTAGGGAATTTAGAGGGTACTAAACTAGTTATTTTTGTTTGTTATTGTGGTCTGGTTCACTCCTGAATTTGATCCCTTTGTTTCTAGTTTTCACTTTTTCTTGTTAATAAATCCACTTTTGTTTAACATTTACAGTGAGCACACATTCATTTATGTTATGGTTGGCCCTAGATGTTTGTAACACAGTAAAAACTTGTTCAACAACAAAAAAAAAATATAGCAACATTAACATTTTCAAAAATACCTTCCATCTTTCTGAGTCTGTGAGCTTATAAAAAATGTTACCTGTGGCCCAGATCTGCTGTGTATGTCGTCTCATGATGTATGTTCATCTTCATAGAACTGACTGCACAAGCATTAAATGTTTCCTGTGGTCTAATGTGTTACTTCCTAATTCACCTATTGTGTGAGAATCGTTCTGTCTCTTTTGTCTCTCGCTGTAATGGAGTTGTTCATCTTCATTGCTTTTCAGCTTCTTATAGAGGTTCAGTCTTACAGTAAGTGATCTCTGCTGTTTAATGCAGATAAAATACAGTATGTTAACAAATGTAATATATAAGTTTAATCGTCAAAATATTTCTGCATGTGTAGTTTTAGTAGAACACAGCAACTACATGAACCTACAACATCTCTGTGTAATTAGTTTTACTTCATCATGAAAAATTCATTAAACTGATTGTAATTAATCGATTAAGTCAATATTTGGGTTACTAGAAATAAGAATGTGTGTATTAATTGGTCTTGATCATGTAAACACTTTATTTGGAATATCCACTATATTTACATCATAATTTACAACATTCATATGAACATTATTCTGGGTGTTATTGATATAGACAGTTAAGAAAAGTGCATCTATCAAAATATACATTTTTGAAGTGAAAAAAGCTCCCCCCCCCATAAATAAAAATGAATTAAAACTACACTTTACTATTCATTGTGTGTGTGCTGATGCAAAGATATTTATGCGTTTAAATTTCTTTAAAGGTTAAAATAAAACATGGACCATGAATGAAAAATTATTGGAAATGTGGTCAATAAGAGATGTAATGATTAATTGATCTGTTTTGGGTTGTTTCAGAATATCCTGCTTTAAAAGTATCTCCAGATGTCATAAGTGAGTCCAGCTCAGTGAAGATGATCTGTGAGCGCCCAGCAGGTGTTAAAGTGGATCTGTGTTATTTCTACATAAACAGAGATGAGAAGAAAAGACTATCGCATTAGTACACTGTATCGCATTCTGCATTAGAAACTGTTATTGCAATGTTTTTAATAACTATGGATTATTTCACTTCAAACTGATTCACTTGAGATTCACTCTTAGCAGTAATAGTGACGAGGATGTTACACCTATACTGGGCACTTCTGGATAGATATTTCAGGGCTCAACGCTAAGGATTTTTTTCTGCTGGCCCGGTCGGGCCAGTGGTTCAAATTTTTACTTGCCCTGCCAAAATTTTCACTTCCCCACAACAAAAAAATTAATAAAGTAAAAGAAAAGAAAATGGGCCTATAAAAAAGCCTAATTATTGTTTTTGTTGTTTTTGATACATGTAACCTTAAAAAATAGGGTTATGACACCAAAAGCTACTAGATTAACTAACTTAAATTTTAAATATTATTAGAAAAATAAACAGTAAGTAATAAAATAGTAACAAATGATCAAATTATGAGTAATAGCAAAAATAAATACAACAGAACAAACATATAAATGAAATAAACAGTGCTTTTCAAGTTTTTCATGTAGGTTTAAACAGGAGATTTTCAGGTACAGAAATTGTAATCGAATGTATAATTATATAACTATAGATTAAACTTTATTAAAGTTGGATCAGTCAAGAGCAGTTACAGATGCATAAATAATGTTTTGAAATGTTGAAAATATAAAACGTTAAATACTGTTATTTGAAATCATTTTTAAAATGATAAGACACTAAACGTGAAATTAAACCCGCCAGTAGGTGGCAGCGAATATTAATGTCATTGAGATTCAACGATTCATTCAAACGGCTGATTCATGCAGGAAATGTTGCTCAGAGACACAAAATAATGCTGTGTGGACGTTGGAACTATTTTCGAAGTCGAAATAGAGCGAAACAGGCGATTTGGTGTCTAAAATGTAAGTCACTTGATATTAAGTTCTTGTTCATTAAACTGTACACTGTATCAATATCAATCAATATCAAATCAATATCACATTTGTAATCGTGCTGATATTTGTAGAAAAACGGCGCTCTTTGTTTAATATTGGTTAACTATGTTAAATTATATAAATATGAAAGATATACAGGGTAATTTTTGCCCCTTATCTTGAATTCTGATGCATTATAAATGCATTTTAATAGACTAAATCACGCAGTGAAATCGTGCACTCTAAATATGCTCGCGCACTAGTCTAACCTACTACGTCACGTAGTGCATGCGTGCACTCAGTGAGTGTTTTGTAAAGTGAGGGACATACTCGATAATTTCAGATCGTTAAATCAACAATTACGATATCATAGACGATATATATAGCACACCCTACAGCACTGGCCCGATCGGGCAAGTGACAGTTCTGCCTACTGTCCCGAGCGTCGTTCACACTGACCCCGGGCCATCGGGCAGTCCTTATTGTCGAGCCCTGTATTTATAATTCAATGAGCTGTATAATAAAACACTGAAAAAACAAATATACTAAAATAAGAAAGAGTTGGTGCAAAACAGTCCAATGGTGATATTGTGACATATTGTGACAGTATAATTAATAATAATTATTAATTATACTGTATATTATTAATTATAATTACAAGGACGAGGCAAAGGCGATAACAGGGACAGGCAGAGATCAGGGCAGGCGGCAAACAAATAGAGTCCAAAGACAGGCAGAGATCAGGGCAGGCAGCAAACGTACAAAGTCCAGGAACAGGCAAAGGTCAGGGCAGGCAACACAGGTAAAGCAATCCAAAAAAAAAAATGCTCAGAAATGACCACCTGCGCAAATCAAGACTTCGCAACGTGCGTGTGTGTGTAAGCTGCTTATGAAGTGTGTGTGTGTGTGTGATGTGGTGCAGGTACGTGCAATAAGTCCCAGAAATGAGGGCCTATGGGAAATGAAGTCCGAATCAAAAACAGTCAATATTCAGATGATGGCTCCCTCCGGTGGTGCGAGGAAGGAGGTGCAGGAGCCTCACTTGTAATAGCTATTATGGTGGATGTCAGTAGATGTTAAAGTAGAAAACAGATTTTAGCAGCAGCATGGACTTGCTAATTCAGCAGAAAAGAGCTGTTGGATTTACTGGTTTAATATGTATATACAATTTACAGGTTGTTCTGTAAATTTTTAATGCATTTTTGCAGAATTATTCTGGCTCTGTAATAATGACAGGATTTTTTCAGTGTTATTTTCTCTGTTAAACAACTGTCAGTTCAATGAGCAACTGAACTGCTTGACTTTTGTCTGCTGCTTTTATGCTTAAAAGAGTAAACATAAGCTGAGTGAATAATGTATTCCACATTATTAAATTTGATATTATGATCTAGTCTTTCTTAAAGTATTTAAGTTATTTTTGGCACATTTAAATGTTACTTTTACGAAACTACCTTTTGTCTTTCCAAGTCTGTGATCTTATAAAAAAATGTCACCTGTGGCCCAGATCTGCTGTCCATGTGGTCACATGATGTACATTCATCTTCATAGAACTGACTGCACAAAGTATTAAATGTTTCCTGTGGTCTAATGTGTTACTTCCTAATTCACACATTGTTTGAGACTCGTTCTATATTTTTTGTCACTCGCTGTAATGGAGTTGTTCATCTTCATTGCTTTTCAGCTTCTTATGGAGGTTCAGTCTTACAGTAAGTGATCTCTGCTGTTTAATGTAGATAAAATACAGTATGCCCACATTTGAAGTGAAAAAAGTTTAATCGTCAAAAATATTTCAGCATGTGTGATCAGTACATGTTTAACTGAGCAAACACATGAACCTACAACCTCTGTTTAAGGCATATTAGTTTTACTTCCTCATGAAAATTCATTAAACTGATTGCAATTACCAGATTACACCAATATTTGTGCAACTAGAAATAAGAATGCCTATATTAATTGGACTTGGTCATGTAAACACTTTATTTGGAATATCCAGTGTATTTATATCTGCATGTTTATTTGAATGTAGTTCTGAATGTTAATTGATATTGGCAGTTGAGAAAGTGCAGTATTGAAGCTTGTTTCTGACATGGAATAAAACGTTCAAAAAGTAATTGCAACTTTATATTTCACTATTCTGATTCTTTTTTTTTTTTTTTTTTTTTTAGAATTGTGAGATATTTAAATATTAATTAATAAATTTAATTGTGAGTTATTAAGTCAGAATTGCAAGATGTAAACTAAATTAAAGAATAAAGATAAAAAGTTGCAATTACCATTTTAATTTGTTTTATTCTGTGGCAGAAACAAACTTTCATAGGGCAGTTATTGAAAATAATAAATAAATAAAACAGATTTTTTTTCATAAATGAAATATGCAAATCCTATATGGCCTACATTTTACTATTCATTGTGTAGGTTAAACTAAAACATGGAAAATCAAATATATCAATCAACATTAACTGCTTCTCCACAACAAACAAGCAAGACATTAATAATAATCCTGATGGCACAGTGACTGTTCTAGGTGAAATATTTCACTGCTGTGCTTCTGGTTTGGAAACTGTTATTGCAATGTTTATTATTATTATTATTAATTATGGATTATCTGACTTAAACAGGTTCACTTCAGAAACCCTTCATCAGTTATAATAGTGATGATGTCCAGCCCATCATATCATGTGAAATACCACATTCAGTCAGAGCTGATTTCACCTGTAGTCTCTACACTGAGGATGATCTTCTGCACTCTCAGAAGAGACAGTCTGGAGAACGTCTTTATATGTTTTATGTAACTCCTGGTGAACTCTTCACACGATCAGAGAACAGACAGCTGAGCTGTGATTATTCACTCAACACTGAACCTGAGATCAGATCACCGCACAGTGAAACATACACCATCAGAGGTGAGGACCTTTTACTGTAATCATTTTTTTACAGTTTTAATCAGAGACACCTGTAGAATTCTTAAGCCAGTATGATTTATGTAGGTCATTAGAATATTATGAAAGTTTGATTAATAAAAAAGTTAGTATAGACAAACAAAATATCTGAGGAAAGCTGAATGATACTACTGTATCTGTGTATTACATCTATAGGGCACTTCTGGATGGATACTATTTATAAAGACCCATTCTGTATAATAAAACACTGAAAGGTCAAATATACTAAATATAGGAAAGAGTTGAATATGGTTAATCATAATCCTGTGGTAACAGTGGGACTCACTGTAGGTCAGTATCATCCATGAAGTCAGAAACAACAGTTGTGTGATGCTGTTACTGAATCAGTACAGTGATCTGTGAAATCTTCTTACACTGAATAACTTGTAGGTCCTTTTCAGACAAACGTTTAACCACAGCATGACTTTGGCAAATGAACAGTCTGATACATTTAGACAGGAAGGAAGTTGTGTTGTGTTGATCATGTAGTTGAGACATCAGAGAGACAGACAGTGTCAGAAGCATCTATGGAGGCTGATGGAGTCATTCTGTTCTGCAGCACCTTTTGAACTCTGTGACTTTACAAAAATTAACATGTTAATGTTAAATAAATGTTGAAGTCAGATGTATTTCAGTTCTTTCAGAAATATGCTTATTAATTATGATTTTTACACAATGGCAATAAAATGAACAGGATGGAGAAGTGTATCTTTTACATAAGTGGAAGAGCATGTCAGCTCTCACTCACTGGATCTCAGATCAGTATTTGGTCAGAAGGTCAGAGTTCATCTGTGAGAATAACCTGCTTCTACACTGTGAATTTGTCACAAGGTCAAAAATCATCTCCTCACTCTGATCCAGTGCCAGTGACAGTCCAAAGTAAGTTTTTCATTAATTTATTAATGTGAACCAATATGGGTGATGCACTTAAAGGTTTGCAAATTATGTAAATTGACTCTATATAATGCTGGTAAATTGTCTCTGCAGGTTCAACAACAACCACCACAGCACATCCTACTACAACAACCATCACAGCACATCCTACTACAACAACAAACACCACAGCACGTACTACTACAACAACAATAACAACCACCGCAGCACATCCTACTACAACAACAACCAGCACAGCACGTACTACTACAACAGACACGACAAGTAGTAAGTTACCGATAACACCTTTTCTGGTTATTGTAGATTAAATTTGATAAACAATTCCCTTCTGAAAAGTGATTCCCCTTGCAATGTGTTATTTTTATATATATATTAGTAGACCGCCATTCCATGTCAAACCTGACAACAAACAAGGCAAAGGAAACTCTTGGATTCACTTTTCCTCAGTTCTAACATTCACAGTGTAAAATTAATATGTTGGATTCAAATGTCAGATTCAGAAATATGGCTGGGATCCATATCTGTTAATCTGTAACTCATAGTTTTAGTCTTTGAAGGTAAGTGGGAAGTACAGAGAGAATTCAAAAAGACGAGGCTCATGATTGTGCTGCTTTTTCCAACATGGTTACTAATAGTTTATGAATTTCAAACATTCTATTTACTATAACTATGTTTTTTCTGCAGTTTCCATTGTAACCTCTACTCTGCCAGATATCAGAAGTATGTCAGGACATGGTATGTATTTACTCTAGATGCCAAATTGTCAAGCAAATGGCAAAATTGTTTTGCTCCAGTCATACTGGATGAACATTGTGTGTTTCACCTAATATGTTTGCCTATTTTAGTATATTTTTACATATACATGAATTTACATGAATGTTTGAACATTCAATAAAAAATCTGCACATAATATGTCTGATATAGATATACACATGAATTAAAGCCTTATTTTTTTTTTCTTTTGTCTCGTGGCTTTCAGTAGTGCTGGTTTTCTCTGGTGTTGGTTTATTTCTGTCTGGACTCATGGGATTCATCTGTCTCTGCCACTTTGACAGTAAGTTTAGTTATGCATAAACTCCATGATATAGAAACATGATAATAAAGTGTGTATCTGTGCAGGTTCTGATGATGTTCTCACAGAGGTGAACTACAGCTCCTGCCAGGTGGAAACAACATCTCTGTTAACTTCCTCTGTGTGCTCCAAAAAGCATGGATGAAACGCTTAATTTCTTCACTTGTTGCACATCTAAAGAGAAAAAAATGATGTGTTCAGAAAGAATGATAGTAGCCTGTATTTACAGTATTTAGTTGTTGAAAACATTTACTAATCAGCAGGCCAAGGCAGCTTGGAGGTTTTTCCCACATTTTGATTTTGGGAGAAAATAGATTTTATATTGGTTAAATATATTAACTGTAGCTGAAAGCATCTTCAAGTCATCTGTAGAGTTCAGTGATGCAGATTCACTGTCAGATTTAAAGCATCAAACATATTAAATCTAATTTTTATAGTGCCCTACTTGTTCAGTTTGTTCACTGTAAAAAACTGTAAAAAAAAACTGTTAATTGTTTAACAGTAAGTTCCTTACTATGTGTAGGGGAAAAATGTAATAGATCTAACATAATAAACAACATCTGCAAAGTTATGATGCTCAAAGTTTAATGCAAAGGGAGATATTTTCTTTTACAGAATTCTCTGTTTAAGGACTACAACAAATGACTGGTAGGGACTACAACGAGTTTCTTCCCGGGTTGGTGACATCACAAACCCTTAAATTTACATAAACCCCGCCCCCGGGAACATGCAACAAAGGGGGTGAGGCCATGTTATTGCAATACAGTATGTAACACAAATGCAATAGCATGTCATAAAAGCAAGATGACAACATAAGTTATAACCGTAATTAAACTAAACTATACCTGTTGTCTTCATGCAGCATATATTCTCTGACTCTGTAGGATCTTACAACAGTTCCCACACGAGCGATTTATAGATTATCATGACAGAATATGCAATCAATAACTTTAAGATAGTTAACTCCACATCAGCTACATAAATTCATCAACTAACCATTCAGAAACGTCTAGTTGCATTCTACATGTCACTTCTTCCTGACTCTCTCCTTAATTGTCTGACTTTTACGAACTCTTGAAACCCCACCCTCTTCTTGAGAGCAGCAGCTAATTTGCATTTAAAGGGACACACACAAAAACAGAGCGTTTTTGCTCACCCTCAAAGTGACAAATTTAACATGTTATAAAAAAATTAAAAAAAGATCTGTGGGGTATTTTGAGCTAAAACTTCACATACACACTCTGGGGACATCAGAGACTTATTTTACATCTTGAAAAAGTGGCATCATATGACCCCTTTAATTTTGTAATAATAATGTTTTTTTTTTTTTAGTTTTTTATATTAGGCCTACATCTTATGTTATTAAATGAATGTTTATTGCATTATTTTTGTGTGTGCATGACACTGCAATCACCTTCTATATATTAGTATTGACTTGTGGAAAAATTACTTGTGATGAACTTTGATTCATCATGTGACTCTCTTCACCGCTAGTGTTATTATGGTGGATGTTGGTAGATGTTAAAGTACAAAACAGATTTTAGTAGCAGCGTGGCCTTGCTAATTCTGCAGAAAAGAACTGTTAGATTTACTGGTTTAATATGTATATACAATTTACATGTTGTTCTATAAATTTGTACTGCATTTGTACAGAATTATTCTGGCAACCACAGCTCTGTAATAATGACAGGATTTTTTCATTGTTATATTCTCTGTTAAACAACTGTCAGTTCAATGAGCAACTGAACCTCTTGACTGTTGTCTGCTGCTTTTATACATCAAAGAGTAAACATGTACCTGATAAAGTGACCACTGAGTGAATAATGTATTCCACATTATTAATTTTGATATTATAATCTGGTCTTTCTAGTCTATTAATGATTCAGTTATTTTTGCCACATTTAAATGTTACACTCTAAAAAATGCTGGGTTGTTTCAACCCAAATTTAGTCCAAAAATTGATAAACTTGGGTTAAATTTGGGTTAAATTTTTAAATTAAATTTTTAACCTAATTAAATTAAAATTTTAATTATATAGAAATGCACGTAAAGGTGTTCTGGAACAATTAGATGTGTTGTATCATGCAGCAATTAGACTGATAATTCATCTTATAGAACGCATCATTGTGAATTATACTCTCTTTTCAATTGGACATCATTGCATACAAGACGGGAAATACATTGGTATATTTTCATTTATAAAGCTCTGTTAGGGTTATTACCTAAATATCTTCAAAAGTTGCTGCAAACTCAAACTAATACATATACAACTAGATCATCTAATTATATCTTTTTGACTAGCCCTAGAAAAAAAACTATTTATGGTCGTTCTGCTTTTGAATTTACTGCCCCAAATGATTGGAATGTGCTACAGAAGCTATTGAAATTAGAGACATATATTTCAGTCTGTGCATTAAAAAAAAATTACTAGCAGTGCTCCCTTATTACAACCTGTAAATGTTTTAACTGATGTATTCTAAACCTTGACCGGATAGACAATAGAAAGGAAACTCTTTTAATAATTTAAATACGAGTCAAACATGGAATAGTTTAGCCTTTTATAGCTTTTTAAAACATTTTAGCTTTAATAAAACATACTAAAACATTTTTTAGTAACAAATAGGGATGTCACGATACCAAAAATCTAGTAGCGGTACAGATACCACCAAAAGTGCACAATACTCGATAGCAAAGTCGATACCACGGTAAAAAAAAAATATTTAAAGATACAAATAAAACAATGCTATATATTTTTTTCAGGTAGGTCTATAGTAGTAATTAAAAATACCACAGAAATTGAATAACCAAATAAAAAATAACTCTCCATAGTCATAACTGTATAAATTAAATATAGATTAATCCTTATTAAAGCTTTTCTTTTGTTGTTTGATTATCATTTATAATACAGACAGCCAACAGTAGACAGTAGCATGCTTTAAAGGCTGCTGTCAGCAGGGTTGGGCAAAAATTCATCAAAATGTATTTTAAAATAAAATACCAAATACCTTAATTTTAAGTGTATCAAAATAAACTACAAAATACAGCAGCCATACCATGTATCAAAATAAACTACTGTATTTTTGTATTTTAAAAATACTAAAAAATACTTTTACAAGGGAGCATGAAATTTCTTCGCAAACCTTTCATCAATTGGCCTATTTGACGAATCCCTTCACCATTACACTGACTCAGCTGATTAAGTAAACAATGTTTGATAGCACCAGCTTTTCTCTGCCCGAGTCATGCAATAAATCTGACATATGCAACCAGTTAAAGGCACAAATATGTAGGATTTTTAGATTAAAATATCCAAAAACCACTAGAACAATGTTATATATTTTGTTGACTTGTGTACTTACATTATCCCAAATGTTTCCAAGAATGTTTACATCCAGAGAAATAAGCAATTTTAACCAGGACACAGACCGTGTCCGTGTGTCTCCTATCAATGACATCATTACTCTCAATATCCGGTTTTATTTTGTTGAAACCTTGTAAACATCAAAGACACTGTAGTACTGTATATTATGTGTTTTATTAGACAGGGGACCAACTGTTTGGATACATTCATCGACAGAAAACTCATCATGTTATATAGCTTAACACATTAAGGGCCAGATTTACTAAACGGGGCAAATTAGCGTGAGAGCGCAATTCCACAAATGTGTCGATGGGAGTGGCAAGTTTTGCGCGTGATAAACTGCTGACACGCAAAATAAAGAACACAGACACAGTCAAATCATTTAGATAATGACTAACGCAATCTTCCAAGAGCAGTTCAAATTAGCGTTGGGTCGCAAATAAACAGAGCTGATGCTGATGCTTAACATGTAATCTGACAAACACGTACACATATATAATATCGTTTGCCAGGCCATGTTGGCCTATAGGATAACATCTTACTCTGGCATTTCAAAGAAATTAATAATCTTCCTTCTACTACGCGCTCTCTGTTCTCTAAGGTGTCTCCTCCTACCAGCAACAATTGCAGCCATGTCGCAAAATGGGTTAAGACATGTTTTCTAATGCGTTAAATAATGGTGTAAATACCAATCAATTGACGAGCGCAAATATTAGGAAATGGCATTGCGTGATTCATTTAAATACTCTCCTCCCATAAATTTTGCATCTGAAAGGAAAACTCCTACAAATGCATATGCAATAAGGTCAGCCGCAAAAACAACTCAGTCCATGCCTTTCAGCGCTAATTTTACACTGCGTGTCTTTAGTAAATCCCAACAGTAGTTTTTTAACGCCAAAAGAGGGTTTGCGCTGGTGCAAGCTGTTAGTAAATCTGGCCTTAAGTCTTTTTGTTTGAATCTTGTTTTCTGGATTTACTTCGAGTACCATGTTTTACCATGACTAATATCGATCTAGCTTACTGTAGTGTGCAACAAGTGTCTCATAGCAGCCACCGAGCGAAAGCACAGTGTAGCACTATAACAACTTTCAACACACAAATGTATCTAATATGATAAACAGCACTGCTTTACCCTACGTGCACATAACCGGAAGAAGCGGAAGCAGCGACTGCGGCATAATAGAAGTTCTACTGCTGTTGAGACGTGTGTCGCGCTCGTCTCTCATTAGCAAATGCTCCAGTGGCCTCGTTACTGCTCCCACAGCACTCGGCCATGCTCTGCTTACAGTAGCGTTAATAATCTCATCCATGAACATGATTTCTGCCTGAGTCCCGTCCTGATTCTTTTCCACTGGCTGTAGACATGAACACCTCCCATGATTCTGCGAAATCAAGGTGTCATCGAGCTACACCTTTGTTTTGAATGAGCGATCTCTAGTGGTGAAAATTTACATATTGTGGCTTTAACAGATCAAATATTCACATATCCCTGTGATCTCCCAGATGAAGTTTAGTTTTAAAGTAACCAACAGTTTAATGTTTGCGAATGACTCATAATTGTATCCTAATTTAGTCACTTGGTGTTTGGTAACGAAGGGCCTACTTTGCATCAGCAACACTGACTCAATGACAAACAAGTAATTCTTAAGAAGACAACTGATGGCACCTGTATTTATAACAACTAGTATCTAATTAATCATTTGATTGTTAATCATAAATATAGGAGGCTGCTGCTCGGTATAATAGTTTTCAAGAACATTATGTAAATTGGTAAACTATTTAGCCTAGGCTAGAACACCATAACTTAACATGAACTGTTAAAAATTATAGCAATTTATGCAAAAAATTGATGGAAAGCTGGCAGCCTGCACGTTTCTTGATCACCTTCTTCCATATGGATCAATTTCTGTTCTGATCTCAACAAGTCTCTGTAAACTACTGAGTAGGCACCAATCAGAGGCCACAATTTTATGATGTCATCATGTAGACTTCTTACAAAGTATTTTACAGAAGGCCTATTTTAAAAATACAAAAATACAAAACACTAAAGTATTTTGATACAAAATACGAAGCCATTTTCATCAACCCTATCAAATACAAATTACAAAATACTATTTTGTATTTTAAATACGTATTTGAAATACATGCATCATAAATACTGCCCATCCCTGGCTGTCACTAACATAGATATACGTATATCTGTGGTCACTAAGACCTAGTGGACGAAGACAATATGCTGTTACACATGCTGTTCACATTCACATAACCAACGCGAATATACGCCAAGACGGGCATTTTTACATAACTGTGTGTGTATTTATACGTTTATGTTTAATAAACCGCGAAAATCTGACATTCGCGAGAGGCGGCTATGTGCGCTCTTTGGTTGTGAGCGCACTGACTGAAGACCGTTTCTCAGAGAGCGCGCGCAGTTTTTTCTCCCTAGGACATAGCTTACATTTTACCGTAATGTTCTTGCCTACCTGTGTCAAAAAAGTGAAATAATTGGAATATTTCCATTCTGCAAAACAGCCACTCGCTTCTGCCGACATCTTCAGACAGCGACTACACAGCCAACTGGTGTGAAGTTGCGAACTCACGCGCGACTGCACTACAGCTAACGATTTTAAAGAGGCAGTGTTCACTTTTACCTTGAGACGACAAATTTAGATTTTAAATTCAATATTGATTTATACAGAACTGTTGAACTAATTTACAGTATGTAAAGCAAGTACATTATAGGTAACTGTAATTAAATTGCCTAAAAATGAACAGTAATCCCTTACTTTACTTTTTCAGTGGATAAGTAATTTAAACGCGTTACACCCAACACTGAATAAAACCCAACGGTTGGGTTTGTCCATATTTGACCCAAATTTAGGTTGAAACAACCCAGCATTTTTTAGAATGTACTTTTACAAAACTACCTTTTGTCTTTCAAAGTCTGTGAGCTTATTAAAAAAATGTTACCTGTGGCCCATATGTGTTGTCCATGTGGTCACATGATGTACGTTCATCTTCATAGTTCTGTCTGCACAAAGTATTAAATGTTTCCTGTGGTCTAATGTGTTTCTTCCTAATTCACCTATTGTGTGAGTCTCGTCTCTTTTCTCACACTCGCTGTAATGGAGTTGTTCATCTTCATCGCTTTTCAGCTTCTTATAGAGGTTCAGTCTTACAGTAAGTGATCTCTGCTGTTTATTGTTGATTAAAAACAGTATGTCCACATTTTTAGAGAAAAATTTTAATTGTCAAAAATATTTCAGCTTGTGTGATCAGTACATGTTTTAGTAGAACTTTTTTTTTTAAAACACATGAACCTACAACCTCTCTGATTAAGGCATATTAGTTTTACTTCGTCATGAAAAATTCATTAAACTGATTGCAATTACCAGATTAACCCAATATTTGGGTAACAAGAAATATGAATGCCTGTATTAATTGGACTTGGTCATGGCCTACATTTTACCATTCATTGTGTAGTTGGGTGCTGTTGCAAAAACATGTAGTCTATGAGTTTAAATTTGGTTAAAGGTTAAACCAAAACATGTAAAATAATGCATGTAAACGTGCTGAAGTGTTCAGATGGGCAGCTGTAAAATCACCTGATTAACTGTTAAACACAATATACAATCACACGACTGATAAACCATCATCTCATTCTCCTGCTGCCACATATTTCACTGCTGTTCTTCTGGTTTGGAAACTTATTGCAATGTGTATTTTAATTTATTTTATTTTATTATTGTTATTAATTATGGATTATTTGATTTAAACAGATTCACTTCAGAGACCCTTCATCAGTGTTAGTGACGATGGAGACCAGATCAACATAGCCTGTGAAATACCGCTTTCAGTCAGAGCTGATTTCACCTGTAGTCTCTACACTGAGGATGATCTTCTGCACTCTCAGAAGAGACAGTCTGGAGAACGTCTTTATATGTTTTATGTAACTCCTGGTGAACTCTTCACACGATCAGAGAACAGACAGCTGAGCTGTGATTATTCACTCAACACTGAACCTGAGATCAGATCACCGCGCAGTGACACACAAACCATCAGAGGTGAGGACTTTTTACTGTAATCATTTTTTTACAGTTTTAATCAGAGACACCTGTAGAATTCTGAAGCCAGTATGATTTATGTATAGGTCATAAGAATATTATGAAAGTTTGATTAATAAAAAAGTTAGTATAGACAAACAAAAAAGTATGAGAAAAGCTGAATGATACGACTGTATCTGTGTATTATCTATAGGACACTTCCGGATGGACACTATTTATAAAGACCCATTCAATAAGCTGTATAATAAAACACTGAAAGATCAAATATACTAAATATAGTAAAGAGTTGAATATGGTTTATCATAATCCTGTGGTAACAGTGGGACTCACTGTAGGTCAGTATCATCCATGAAGTCAGAAACAACAGTTGTGTGATGCTGTTACTGAATCAGTACAGTGATCTGTGAAATCTTCTTACACAGAATAACTTGTAGGTCCTTTTCAGACAAACGTTTAACCACAGCACGACTTTGACAAATGAACAGTCTGATACATTTAGACAGGAAGGAAGTTGTGTTGTGTTGATCATGTAGTTGAGACGTCAGAGAGACAGACAGTGTCAGACGCATCTATGGAGGCTGATGGTGTCATTCTGTTCTGCAGCACCTTTTGAACTCTGACTTTACAAAAATGACACTTTATATGTTGAATAAATGTTGAAGTCAGAAGTATTTCAGTTAAAATGTCTTTCCGAAATATGCTTATTAATTATGACTTGATTAATTATGATTTTTACACAATAGCAATAAAATGAACAGGATGGAGAAGTGTGTCTTTTACATAAATGGAAGAGAAAATAATACAAAACTCATAGTTTTAGTCTTTGAATGTAAGCAGGAAGTACAGACATAATTCATAAAGACGAGGCTCATGATTGTGCTGCTTTTTTCAACATGGTTACTAATAGATATGAATTTTGTTATGAGTTATGAATTAAAATATTTTTTTCAAACATTCTATTTACTATAACTATGTTTTTTCTGCAGTTTCCATTGTAACCTTTACTCTGCCAGATATCAGAAGTATGTCAGGACATGGTGTGTATTTACTGTAGATGACAAAGCAAATGGCAATATTGTTTTGCTCCAGTCATACTGGATGAGCATTGCATGTTTCACCTAATATGTTTGCCTATTTTAGTGTATTTTTACATATAGATGCATAATACAAACAGATAATCCACTTTCCAATTATCTGTTATCATGGTTTTAACAGTGTTTAGTTCAGTATAATGTTAAGATTTATGTCGGTCTTGTAAAGACCATTTTTATTTAAAAAACAATTAAAGATGTTCTTTCTGCAGTTTCAACAGAAACATCCACTCAAAAAACTTCACAAACAAAGAGAGAAACGTGTGAGTAAAGTTTAGTGTACCTGACAATAAAAGTTTTCTCTCATAGTGTTTATTGTAATTCATATAGCTCATTATTTTACCATTTCAGTTTCAGCAACAACGGCTGTCAGTTCCACCACTGAAACCTCGACATCCACCAGAACTGGTAACTTTCATAAATATCAGTAGAACACCATATAATGAACATTGTTTTTACAGTGACTTCAAACACTGAAACACTGTTTATATTCATCATGTATGATATCATTTGAGTTCTTTCTGTTTCTGTTTCAGCAGTTTCTAGTGTTCAAACTTCAACAGCTGATCCTGAAGATCATCAACACACACCACTACACAGAGGTTTTATTCTAAATCCTTTTCTTCCATATTCACTTTACCATTCTCTTTCAGATCTCTGAACATTTACTTCTTTCCATACACACAACAAAAGTAAAATAAATCTGCAATCACATCAATTGTCAGGTGGACTGATGTATCTAAAGCACTCATAATAATCATAATGCACATAAACATGTATTAAAGTGTTGGTTTTGTTTTGACAGAAACATGGTTTATAGTTCTGGTTTCCACTGGTGTTGGTGTCATTTTGACTGGATTCATCTGTCTGTGTCGGTTTGCAAGTAAGTAAAGTTTATAATTGTTCACTCCATGCTGTTCAATATAGAAATTATCATGTGAATTTATCATTAAAACAACAAAATGCTGCAGAGGAGTAAAAACTGAACATAATACAGTACTCATTGTTTTCTAGGTATAAAAAGAAGAAAACCGTAAGTTTTATTTTGTTTTTTATAGTTTTAAGATTCAGTTTTCATAACCCTAATTAATTAAGGTTAATTAGGGTTATTAATTATAATAACCCTAATTGTAGGTTTTATTTTATTTATTACAGTTTTTTGCAAAAAAACCCCAAAAATGTATTTCTGTAGTCTATAGCTGTATGTGCAAATGTTTAACACTTATCTGATATATGCATGCATGAAAAGATGACATAATGATCAGTATTTGATTCTTAGAAATAAAATGAGATCAATAACATCAGATGTGCCCATTCAAGGAACTGGTATGGTGAGTATTGCAATTAATCTTTTCAGTCACAAAGTAATAAATATTTATAATACCATAATGAGTATGAATGGCTGAAATGGACATGACCTTAATTATTTTTTTATGTTTTAGAGTTCTGGACCTGCAGAGACATATTCTCTGGTCACTTATGTACCAGCCATATCTCAGCCCATATCTGTGGGTAAGAGAACATCAATCTCAGTAAATGATCTCAGATAACGTGAAGCTTAGAAACAGATATGCCAAAGAAAGATAAATAAACCTGCTGAGTTAAAAACACCATATAGTGACCACAGCTTCTCAGAAACTGGTGCCATTTCCTCTTTCAAATCTTTAGCAGATCAGCACTATTAGCCACATCTTCTCTTAGAGGAACAGTTCACACCAAAATGAGCTATTTTACATAATGTTTACACTGTACAATGAAAGAAGCAGTGATGAGAGGCTGTAGAGCTTCTAAAATGACAAGTTTCAATCTTTAGGAGAAGCCATTTCACATTTGGCCAGTTGTTTTGGATGGTTTTCTATTGACTCTGTTTGACCCTCTTCATCATGCTGTTCTTCCAAAGGCCTCAAACACCCAGATTCCCATCAGGACAACACACCAGATCCCACAGCGACTTCCTCTTTCATTATGGCTGAAAATTCAATTTACCAGCCCTCAGGTAAGTTTTTATTGGAGTGGTCATATCATGATGAATCAAATCTTTCTTGTTCTTTGCTAATGGTTACATTAGTAAAGAACTAATGAACTAATTACTAATGTTGTGATCTAATGATTAGAGAGTCGGACTTGTAACCTGAAGGTCTTGGGTTTGACTCTCAGTGTCAGCAGGAAATGTAGGTGGGGTTAGTGATTGAACAGTGCTCTCTTCCACTCTCATTACCCTTGAGCAAGGCACCTAACCCCCAGTCACTGCCCGGTAGTGATGCGCGGGTCGTCTCATAACCCGCGGACCCCGCGGGTCGGGTTGGGGCGGGCAAAGAAATTGTCACTTTATATGCGGGGCGGGTTGGGGCGGGTCATTAAAAACAATTTTTAAAAAATCCATGTATGTTGCGTGCAATTTTCTGTAGCCTATATTAAATATTTGGGAATATCTATTTTCATATTTTATTAGGTTCTTTGATAAGGTTACAATACGAAGGCCGTAGCAACGTAACTTATGTCCCCAAACCTTTGGCGTGACTTGACATGTCACATAAGCTGCGCGCCAAGCAGCTCCGGCCGCCAGCCACAACAACAAAAACGAAAAAAATAAAAGTGAAGAAGATGGAAGACGAGGTGCAGGAGAAATTGAGGTCGGGAATTTACATAATTAAAAGAAAAACAGGTCAGGCTGCAAAATCTAATGTTTGGGACCGGTTCTCAGAAATAATTGCAGCAGGAGACAACAGCAGTATCAGCTATGTGAAGTGCAACTCGGGTGAAAAAATTTACAAACACGAGAGCCACAAAACAGGCACTTCTAGCATGGCAAGACATATTTGTGGGGGGTCTAAGAAAAAGAACGACAGTGACACGTCTCAAAATATTACTGCGAAATAGATTAAACCCCGGTACAGTGGATGCCATTCTTTTTTTGCACAGCGAACGTAAAAACGCTAAATGAACATTTCTGTGCGTTAAATGTGTGGTAGATGCTGTGGGCTATTGTCTTTCTCTTTCTCTCTCTCTCTCTCTCTTTCCATTTTTCCTTTTAAAATTGGACCTGGAGTCTGTTAAGATTGATTGATTGATTGATTGATTGATTGATTGATTAAAAAAAGTTCCGATTAAAAAAGATTGATTAAAAAAGTTCAGCGGTTATCGCTGTAAACTGTCAGCCTTGTACAAATCTAAAAAAAAATGTTTAGCCCATTAGATGAATAGGCTGCTTTCTAAATGTTGAAAATATTTACCATTATCTTGTTATCAATATGAGATCATACAGAGGAAGTGGAACAAATACTAAATTCATCATAACTGTTGCACAATCAGTCTGAGAAAAGATGATTCTGCTGTGCAAAGTGCCAAAGCTAAAAATACATTAAAGCTTTATGACAGAGATCTTGTTCATGAAGGTCAAAACATGTTCTTTAAAGTGATATGACACTTCTGCTTTACAGATGTTTTGGTTGATACTCAATAGAAACAGGAAAATAAGGTAATATGTGAACAGTCACACCCCAAATGCACATAATCAAATGAGACGTCCATCATGAACAGAATATAAACACATTTATCTTGCCTGTCGTTATTTTTTTTCCCTCCAGAATGTTTACCACCTGTACTGCACGATCCCTGACAAACCAGTTCACTCAAACGCAGCAGATCAAGTCTACAGTTTGGTGAAGATGCACTGATGAGTCTCAAGTCTTGTTTCATTATGTACATTTATTATAAATAAAATGTTTACTTGCTTACAAATCATTAATCATGTGTAGTGCATTGTGACCTCTGTGACCACGCAGAAGATTTTCTCTAGGTTTTGTCTAGCCAAATACTGCCTTGTAAGAAGTGCTTGGGATTCAATAAGCTGCTATGATGTTATGATGAATGAAAAAATGTTTTTGCACAAACATAATTTCAATATATTTGTAAAGAAAATTCATGTCTGCTGAGTGTTTTATAATGGATACTGGCTGAAGAAGCGTGTTTTGGAGGAGTTTGAAAGGGTCAGTGGTGTTTATTTACAGTGTTTCACACATGATTTTGTGAGACTTTGAGGGGTGGACCTGTGTCTCTGTTGGAGGGCATGTCCAATCTGGTGCATTTAAGGGCTTTTCAACACTGTGCTTAACCCAGGGTTATATTCTTTATAAACACCTGCTCTATAGGGCTAGCACAGTTTTTGCAGTGTTAATCCAGCATTGCGGCGCCAAACTTGTGCTTTGTGAAACGATGCAGCGTTAGAATGTTACAGCTGGAGCCAATGGGTGGAGCTTGACGTCATTTGCAGTGAACGGCACTTGTCATATTCACATGCTTTAGATAGTCACAGAAACACTGCGTGGTGTATAAACAGTAGTTTCAGCATTTTTAGGGAAATGTGACAATCGAAATGATGAAGAAACGTGAAAACCAGCACCATTTTAGTGGAAAATGGATAACAGAGGACAGTTGATAAAACGTGGATTAAAACTTTTAAATGTTACATGTTTATTTCTAAAATGTTTATAAAAACGAGATTAAATGTAGGTGATATTGTATGCATAAATAAAAACTAAAATATGCTGTATTTAGAACTGTATTCATTCAAAGGACGTATCGTGTAAACACAAGTGTAGTGTACTTTACAATTTTTTTAACAGGATTTAAGTTAATCAGGAAACATTAACAAATGTATGAGGCAAAAACAAGCTAGTATTTCTGTAAAAATAAAATAGCATAAATGAACCCATTATGCTGCGGTAAATGAACCACAGAACATGCCAGGTTTAAATAAACCACTGCTGGGTTTGTCTGTTTTGGTTCGCTAAACAACCCAGTGTGGGTTATTTCAACACATTGGTTTTAGAGTGTACATTAATCTACATACAACTGATCAGTGCATAAAATGGTTTCCTGTCTGATGAGCTGCTTCCTAATTCACATATTGTGAGTCTCATTTTGTCTGTTTTCACACTCGCTGTAATGGAGTTGTTCATCTTAATCTTCATACAACAGAGTTGTAAAAACTCAAAAAAATATTAAGTGTTAACTTAAATCTCTGATAGATGTTGAATGAACTCAAAAATAATAGTTAGTTAAACTTTTTGGCACATTTGAGTAAAAGGTAATACCTTCCATTATAAGTTAGTTATACTGCTTGGGTTTACAGTGTACAATTTATCTCCATAAATACTATTTTCTCAGTTCTGAACATATTTTCACTTACCTACATTAAATTGTTCCATCAATATTGTCACCACATATTTTACATTTACACCCTGTTCTCTTTACATTAATTATATTTTTAGATAAAAAAAAAAACAATGGCTGTTAAAAGATATAGTTGTGATTATTTTCCATTTTGTTTAACTGTGTGTATATTTTACTTGTAGTAAAATATATTGTACGTGCTGCTTATAGACACCAGACAGGTGTCTTGAGAAAATCTCTTACTCTTTACATACTATATCTTTATGGCTGAAATAGTATGAGTAGTATACTAGTATGATTTCTCGAATTCAACCTGTGGGAATTACATTTGCCCTGATCTGCCCTATGTCACAGTGCACATGGCTGTAAGTGTGGTCGTTTGGTCTAAACTTTCATCTACATAAATGTACTACACAGTATATTAAATGTTTCCTGTGGTCTAATGTTCTAATCCTCTCACTGTGTGAAACTCGTTCTGTCTTTTTTCTCACACTCTCTGTAATGGAGTTGTTCATCTTCAATGCTTTTCAGCTCCTTATGAAAACTCACTCTTACAGTAAGTGATCTCTGCTGTTTAATTGCTTCTTAAACAATATATGTCCATATATGTAGTGAAAAAAATTTTATTGTGTAAAATATTTTAGCATGAATATTACATTAGAAGTTTTAATATGAGCACATGAACTATAAGCTACCTGCCATATTTGTTTTGTTTTTGATTTCCTACATGGAGTTCCAGCTGTAATCATCTAAAATATTGGCTTAATTTAGTTATGGCAATCAGGTTAATGTTTCCACTTGATGATTACACAAACAGAATATGATATCATTCTGATTACTATTCTTGTTAATGTCAGTATGTGTTTTTGGTTGTTTCAGAATCTCCTGCTGTAAAGTATCTCCAGAAGTTGTAGGAGAGTCCAGCTCAGTGAAGATGATCTGTGAGACTCCGGACCCTGTCATACACTTGGCGCAATGTGATGCGACGCAAGTGTTTTTTGCTAGTTTCAGCCCGACACAGTTATAATTTTCACATCCTGTGCCACGTTATTTAAATAACTGTTCGCCCATAACGAGGTGCTTTCAGGCACATTGTTGGTGTGTTGCTATTTTGAGGCAACTGAAAACGACTGTGCCATTGACCAACAAAAACCTGGTCTAAAGTCAATGGTGCAGTATTTTTTTTTTTTTTTTTTTTGTTACTTAAAGAGCGCGTTAGTAATATGCGCCTATAGGCGGGTGCACAACGCATGTACACTCTGCTTATTACACACACAGGGATGTGCAGCAGCACACAAACATGCCAAATAATAAAAATAAAAGGAAACTCAGGGAACCATGGTTACATACATAACCTGAGACGTTCCCTTTTGAAAGGGAACTCTACTCTGCATTTACCGCTATGGGGTACGATATACCCATGCCGCCATGCTAAGGAGAGTGCATGCCAAATGACTAGACAAACGTCCAGCAGTTTCCAGAGAAACACCGGGAGCAACTCCTCCTCGGGTCACGCAAGGCTGTCAGTGACAGCATTCCCTACGGCCAACAGCCCAAGCTGAGCCTAAAAGAGGCCTTCCACAGAAAGCCTTTCAAGGCTGCTCAGGGCATCTGGGACCAGCATTCCGTGGAAAGTGGTCCCTTAAAGGGAATGTGGCCAGGAAACCAAAAGGAACCCTGGCCAGTCACTAGAGGGGAACAAAGTCACCCTCAGCGCCACCAGGGAAGCCGTACTAACTTGGTGAAGGCCAAATTTAGTCTGGGCCAGCCCTGTCTGTTACACAGAATCTCCATAACGCATTCTTCAGAGAAGAGAGCAAGTAAGAGCGACTGCGAAAGAGCAGTGAACAACTCAAACCCACACGCAGAGATGGGCATCCCGGAGAGCAGAACTCAGCTGAGTGCTATAAACCCTCGTATTGAGGGGAGTAAAATCCGCTCATCCTGGGATCTACTCAGTGTCTGACTAATGCACTTGAGGAGGCTGTGCGCTAGAAAAACCCTGGTACAGGGGAGCACAAACCAGCCTGGGGGCTGGTCTCAACGGGAGACTTCATCGAAGTCTACAACCAATGACCAGCTTAGGGAGCTAAGCACAATTGCAAAGTCAACCCAAAGGGAAGTACAAAGCTCAGCCTAACAGATAGACCATACTGTAGGCACATAGTTATGGAGGCCGGAAAAAGGGCCTACAACATGACTGAAGTTCTAAAAGAAGAACAAAAATCACACCAGAGACATAAATCACATGGTGGTATTTCAGGGTGGCCCACAAATCCACTCGCCTGAAAACAAAACATGCTGAGCGCACGACCAACCACGCAATTAAGTCACTGTGGGTGCCCACGAACAGTCCATCCCAACACAATCCAGCGAGCAGTGTAAAGAGCTCCAGCTCAAGCTCCAGGCAAAACAAACCGACTACAAAGGAGGTTAATGAGTCAGCCGGAGCCCTGGCTAGCCAGCGACATAAATCCCTTTTACTGTCTTCAGTAAAAAAATATCAAAGAAAACACAAAAGGTACAAGCCAGCATGTTCCTAAAGGAGGCCCCGAGGGCCTACCCGTCACACGCGGCATCAGCTAGCGGCCACTAAAGTTCTAGGAGCAAAATAGAACCGAGTAAAAAACAAAGTAACTACTTAGTTCAACTAGAGCTAAAGGAGACCAAGCTCAAGGAAATAAATGCATAAAACCGAACGAACAGCTGGTTTTAACACAAGAACTTACCCTGAGAGGCAAGCCACTCAGAAAATGTACTCGGTAAGAGCACCTTTTACTCTCTAAGCGAGAGGAGTACAAAGCCAAGCTCCAGCATGATACATAGGAGGCCTAAAAAGGCCTACGACTCGTAAACACGTGGCGTCAGCTAGTGGCAATCACGACCCATCCATGGTGATGAGTCACATAGAAACCAACGCAAAACTGTGCCAACATGCAAACTGAAAGGAGGCCCTAGTGGGGCCTTCAACCTTTATGAACATATGGCACCAGCCAATGGTAACTTCATGACTAAACCAGCCAGTAGGCCAAGTACTCAATAAGACAACTAACACTTGGATAAGAGGAGTACACATTCCGCAACGGCACTTATGAGAGGCCTGACCTAGGGCCTATTCTTACAGAGGTGGGCATGGCCGATGGTGGTGTAAGTCAGTAAACTCAAGACTCAATCATGGAATGAGTGCAAAATATAACCAACCCAACTTTGCCAACATGAAAACTAAAAAGGAGACCTGCCAGGGCCTACTACTTTTAGCACCATGTGGCGCCAGCCAGTGGTCATAAATAGGGGCCAAGCTCAAAGGGGACCAGCTCTAGACCCAACAAACTGGTTGTGGGTAACTAGCTACACAACCTGAGCTAAGCCTACACATTCCAACAGGCAAATGTACATGGTACAAAAAACATTTGCAACCATGGTCTAAGGGAGGCCCACAAGGCCTACCACCTTAAACAACATACGCATAAGCCTGAGGCAGTGCTAAGATACGTGAGCAAACTCGTGATTGTAAACCAACAGCGTCCAAGACAACAGCTGTACTTGGAAGAGAGGCTACTAACAAAAAAGCCAACAATCTCATCAGTAAATGTAAAACAGTTGCTGTGGTCAAGATCAACTGGGAGCTAACAGAGACCAAATCTATTCTAAGCAGAATAAGACTCTCTACACTTAACCTGAGTGTACAATCCAACAGGTGATGCACTCAGTGAAACACAAACCCTAACCGGGGAGTACAATAAAACACCACGCACTTAGATAGAGACTAACCACAGCCTGCTATCCCAGAGACAGGTGATAACCTGTGGCAGCACTAGAGTAAGCTCACATCTTTTAAGATATGTAGGGCTAATGCTTAGAACCCAAAGCAAAATAAATGCTTTGTAATGCATGCCATCCAACAGGATAAATGTTTCACAGTTTTTTAAAAAAAAACAGAACTAAGATCTGTGACGAACCCTTGAGAACGAAAGCTAAAAGCATTTAGCATCGTATACTCAACTTGAATACATTTTCAAGGAGCTCATGCGGAAACATTATAAGCATGACAAGTTCTATAAAGTGGGGCCTAGCAACACTGCATAACATATCTTCTCAAAGATAAGGGCCTACCACCTGGGAAAAACAGCACCAGGAAGGCTCACAACAGCCTATAACCTTAGCTGTTAACCCTAGCCATAGCACCTACATTACGTCGAAGGGGAAATGGGCATACGGCCAGCACCTCCCTCGGGAGGTGGCCAGAACTAGGAAATGTACAACCTGAAAAGGGATAGCAAAAATAAGGGTGATGTAACAAACAAACACCTAAACCTAGCTCTAGCCTAGCTGCTAGCTAAGGCCTACTAGACCAAGCAAGCTTGGGCTTCACTTTGCATCCTTCAAATATGAAGAGAAAAATGAAGCACTACAAGCCAACAGTGTCAGGCGGCCGAAAAAGGCCGACCTGCACACAAATAACTGAAATAACGAGTGCAAACTCAAACAAGACTCATAATATTAGCTGAGAAGCTACTCTTAACACAGGAGGCTAAACCTAGTGGCCAAAACACGGCCTGCGAGAAACTAGCCAGCCTAGCAATTCAGCTATTTTGCCCAAAATAATCCCTTCTAAATTACTGACTATATGCTCAGGAAAACTATACAGGAAAAACAGTCTAAACTTTTTTAAAAATATAGACCCAGCTTACCTCCTGTGGCTCGTAGAACGAAGATTTCCCTTCCTTTTCTTTGTATGAAGAAGGATAAAATCCAAAGTTCTTTTAAGCCTAAAAGTACTTTTCACTATCAAGCCAGAAGGTGGGCCTTCAGAAAAATATTCATCATGGGCCCAACCGTCAGCCTGACTGTCAAAAGCCTGAGCACATAGATGTTTTCGATGCTCCCGGGAGGCGGAGGAAGAAGAAAGAGCGACGGCAAACTGCAGCCCCCGTGAGAGAGAGGAGATCGATCACCGGCGCTGCTGGCGCCTATGCTCGATAACCTCCCTCAGGTCCTGCTTCTTCCTCCTTGCATCCCGTCGTCTCTGCGACTTACTCCGAGGAGGAGGAGGCGCACGAGTGGCGACACTGGATTTCTGGGCCTGTCTCTGAGCCTCGACTCGAGACGGGCCCGGACCTCCCGGCTGTTTGGGCCCAGAACTGGAGCTGAGCGGGATACAAGATCTAAATGCTGCAGAGCGCGCCCTCGCCTCCCTGAACTTTTCAACCACCGCCTCGACGGAGGTACCGAAAAGCTCAGTAGGCGATACTGGGGCATCGAGGAGAGAGTTCTCTTTCTCCCTGATGTCTGCACAGTTCAACCACAGATGTCGCTCTGTGGTCACCATGGCCACCATCGACCTGCCGATCGAGGTGGCCCTCAGAGCAAGATCCATGGTGGGCGCAGCTCTGCTACCGCCTCAGGGGACAGACCCTGCTCCTGATCCAGATCCTTAAGCAGGTCAGTCTGGTACGCTTGCAGCACTGCCATCGTGTGCAATGCCACACCAGCCTGACCCGCAGCAGCGTAAGCAGCCTGCCCGAGGCGCGCTCCATAACCTCCAATAACTCCATGTTAGCCGGGCAGCGCGGCCTGGAGGGAGCCGCGGGCTCGCCCGCTTCTTCCTCCCTGGCCATCTCCTGCTCTCTGGGGCTTGCAGCCAGAAGAGCACTCGCTCCTGGATCCGATGACGTCAAAGACAAGACGTCATTGTCATCCAGGAGCGCGTCCTCATCAGCTGCTTCGGTTTGAGAAAGGTTTACGCCCCTCTCAAATTTCTCAGCGAGCTCCACCTGTGAGCCCCATGATTTCAGCCGCTGCTCTGCCTCAGCACGAGCAGGGCCGGAACCACCGGGCAAAGGTGCCGATGCCTCTTCCCTTGAGAAGAGGGCCAGACGAGAACGGAGCGTCTTCAAGGGCAGACACTCACAATTAACGCAGACAGCGCCCTCGAGCACCGTCCGCGCGTGCTTCTCGCCCAAACAGAAAACGCACAGGTTGTGTGAGTCCTCTGGTGTTAGAACCCTGGGACAAGGATCAGCACACTTCCTGAAACGTTTGTCAGACATGTTGCAGAGTAGTTCCTTACCGGAGATGAAAACAATGGCATAGACAAGACAGTCCCGAAAGACGAGAAGATGTTGACTGCTTCCTCAGGCGCCCCCTTTATACTTCCAGGTTCGCGCCATGATGACGTCATAGGCTGTCGCCAGCCAATAGGATTGGAGTAGTGTGATTCTTTGGCATTTCGGACACCTGTCACAAGTGACGATTCCCCACAGCGGTAAACGCAGAGTAGAGTTCCCTTTCGAAAGGGAAATCTAGTACCACCAAAAGTGCACAATACTCGATACCAAAGTCGATACAACGGTAAAAATATATATATATATATATATGTTTAAAGATACAAATAAAACAATGCTATATATTTTTTCAGGTAGGTCTAATAGTAGTAATTAAAAATACCACAGAAATTGAATAACCAAATCAAAAATAACTCTCCATAGTCATAACTGTATAAATTAAATATAGATTAATCCTTATTAAAGCTTTTCTTTTGTTGTTTGATTATCATTTATAATACAGACAGCCAATAGTAGACAGTAGCATGTTTTAAAGGCTGCTGTCACTAAGACCTAATGGACGGAGACAATATGCTGTTACACATGCTGTTTACATTCACATAACCAACGCGAATATACGCCAAGACGGGCATTTTTACATAACTGTGTGTGTATTTCTACGTTTATGTTTAATAAACCACGAAAATCTGACACTTGTGAGAGACGGCTATGTGTGTGCGCTTTGGTTGTGAGCGCACTGACTGAAGACCTTCTCTCAGAGAGCGCGCGCAGTTTTTTCTCCCTAGGACATAGCTTACATTTTACCGTAATGTTCTTGCCTACCTGTGTCAAAAAATTGAAGTAATTGGAATATTTCCATTCTGCAAAACAGCCACTCGCTTCTGCCGACATCTTCAGACAGCCAACTAGTGCGAAGTTGCGAACTCACGCGCGACTGCACTACAGCTAACGATTCGATTTTAAATTCAATATTGATTTATACAGAACTGTTGAACTAATTTACAGTATGTAACGCAAGTACATTATAGGTAACTGTAATTAAATTGCCTAAAAATGAACAGTAATCCCTTACTTTACTTTTTCAGTGGATAAGTAATTTAAACGCGTTACACCCAACACTGAATAAAACCCAACGGTTGGGTTTGTCCATATTTGACCCAAATTTAGGTTGAAACAACCCAGCATTTTTTAGAGTGTATAATACCTTTTGTCTTTCAAAGTCTGTGAGCTTATAAAAAAATGTTACCTGTGGCCCAGATGTGTTGTCCATGTGGTCACATGATGTACGTTCATCTTCATAGTTCTGTCTGCACAAAGTATTAAATGTTTCCTGTGGTCTAATGTGTTTCTTCCTAATTCACCTATTGTTTGAGTCTCATCTCTTTTCTCACACTCGCTGTAATGGAGTTGTTCTTCATCGCTTTTCAGCTTCTTACAGAGGTTCAGTCTTACAGTAAGTGATCTCTGCTGTTTATTGTTGATTAAAAACAGTATGTCCACATTTTTAGTGAAAAATTTTAATTGTCAAAAATATTTCAGCTTGTGTGATCAGTACATATTTTAGTAGAAATTTTTTTAAAACACATGAACCTGCAGCCTCTCTGTTTAAGGCATATTAGTTTTACTTCATCATGAAAAATCATTAAACTGATTGCAATTACCAGATTAAGCCAATATTTGGGTAACAAGAAATATGAATGCCTGTATTAATTGGACTTGGTCATGTTTTTTTTTTTTTTCATAAATGAAATGAATACCCCTCATGGCCTACATTTTACCATTCATTGTGTAGTTTGGTGCTGTTGCAAAAACATGTAGGCTATGAGTTTAAATTTGGTTAAAGGTACAGGAAAAACAAGGTCTAAACTTTGAAAAAAATAAAATATAGACCCAGCTTACCTCCTGCGGCTCGTGGAACGAAGATTTCCCTTCCTTTTCTTTGTATGAAGAAGGATAAAATCCAAAGTTCTTTCAAGCCTAAAAGTACTTTTCACTATCAAGCCAGAAGGTGGGCCTTCAGAAAAATATTCCTCATGGGCCCAATCGTCAGCCTGACTGTCAAAAGCCTGAGCACATAGATGTTTTCGATGCTCCCGGGAGGCGGAGGAAGAAGAAAGAGCGAGGGCAAACTGCAGCCCCCATGAGAGAGAGGAGATCGATCACCGGCGCTGCTGGCGCCTATGCTCGATCACCTCCCTCAGGTCCTGCTTCTTCCTCCTTGCATCCCGCCGTCTCTGCGACTTACTCCGAGGAGGAGGAGGCGCACGAGTGGCGACACTGGATTTCTGGGCCTGTCTCTGAGCCTCGACTCGAGACGGGCCCGGACCTCCCGGCTGTTTGGGCCCAGAACTGGATCTGAGCGGGATACAAGATCTAAATGCTGCAGAGCGCGCCCTCGCCTCCCTGAACTTTTCAACCACCGCCTCGACGGAGGTACCGAAAAGCTCAGTAGGCGATACCGGGGCATCGAGGAGAAAGTTACTGGATTGGAGTAGTGTGATTCTTTGGCATTTCGGACACCTGTCACGAGTGATGGTTCCCCATAGCGGTAAACGCAGAGTAGAGTTCCCTTTCGAAAGGGAAATCTAGTACCACCAAAAGTGCACAATACTCGATACCAAAGTCGATACAACGGTAAAAATATATATATATATTTAAAGATACAAATAAAACAATGCTATATATTTTTTCAGGTAGGTCTAATAGTAGTAATTAAAAATACCACAGAAATTGAATAACCAAATCAAAAATAACTCTCCATAGTCATAACTGTATAAATTAAATATAGATTAATCCTTATTAAAGCTGAGAGACGGCTATGTGTGTGCGCTTTGGTTGTGAGCGCACTGACTGAAGACCTTCTCTCAGAGAGCGCGCGCAGTTTTTTCTCCCTAGGACATAGCTTACATTTTACCGTAATGTTCTTGCCTACCTGTGTCAAAAAATTGAAGTAATTGGAATATTTCCATTCTGCAAAACAGCCACTCGCTTCTGCCGACATCTTCAGACAGCCAACTAGTGCGAAGTTGCGAACTCACGCGCGACTGCACTACAGCTAACGATTCGATTTTAAATTCAATATTGATTTATACAGAACTGTTGAACTAATTTACAGTATGTAACGCAAGTACATTATAGGTAACTGTAATTAAATTGCCTAAAAATGAACAGTAATCCCTTACTTTACTTTTTCAGTGGATAAGTAATTTAAACGTGTTACACCCAACACTGAATAAAACCCAACGGTTGGGTTTGTCCATATTTGACCCAAATTTAGGTTGAAACAACCCAGCATTTTTTAGAGTGTATAATACCTTTTTGTCTTTCAAAGTCTGTGAGCTTATAAAAAAATGTTACCTGTGGCCCAGATGTGTTGTCCATGTGGTCACATGATGTACGTTCATCTTCATAGTTCTGTCTGCACAAAGTATTAAATGTTTCCTGTGGTCTAATGTGTTGCTTCCTAATTCACCTATTGTTTGAGTCTCATCTCTTTTCTCACACTCGCTGTAATGGAGTTGTTCTTCATCGCTTTTCAGCTTCTTATAGAGGTTCAGTCTTACAGTAAGTGATCTCTGCTGTTTATTGTTGATTAAATACAGTATGTCCACATTTTTAGTAAAAAAAAATTAATTGGCAAAAATATTTCAGCTTGTGTGATCAGTACATGTTTTAGTAGAACTTTTTTTTTTTTTTTTTAAAAAACACATGAACCTACAACCTCTCACTTTAAGGCATATTAGTTTTACTTCATCATGAAAAATTCATTAAACTGATTGCAATTACCAGATTAAGCCAATATTTGGGTAACAAGAAATATGAATGTCTGTATTAATTGGACTTGGTCATGTTTTTTTTTGTTTTTTTTTTCATAAATGAAATGAATACCCCTCATGGCCTACATTTTACCATTCATTGTGTAGTTGGGTGCTGTTGCAAAAACATGTAGGCTATGAGTTTAAATTTGGTTAAAGGTTAAACCAAAACATGTAAAATGATGCATGTAAATGTGCTGAAGTGTTCAGATGGGCAGCTGTAAAATCACCTGATTAACTGTTAAACACAATATACAATCACACGACTGATAAACCATCATCTCATTCTCCTGCTGCCACATATTTCACTGCTGTTCTTCTGGTTTGGAAACTTATTGCAATGTTTATTTTAATTTATTTTATTATTGTTATTAATTATGGATTATTTGATTTAAACAGATTCACTTCAGAGACCCTTCATCAGTGTTAGTGACGATGGAGACCAGATCAACATAGCCTGTGAAACACCGCTTTCAGTCAGAGCTGATTTCACCTGTAGTCTCTACATTGAGGATGGTCTTCTGCACTCTCAGAAGAGACAGTCTGGAGAACGTCTTTGTATGTTTTATGTAGCTCCTGGTGAACTCTTGACACGATCAGAGAACAGACAGCTGAGCTGTGATTATTCACTCAACACTGAACCTGAGATCAGATCACCGCGCAGTGAAACATACACCATCAGAGGTGAGGACCTTTTACTGTAATCATTTTTTTACAGTTTTAATCAGAGACACCTGTAGAATTCTGAAGCCAGTATGATTTATGTAGGTCATTAGAATATTATGAAAGTTTGATTAATAAAAAAGTTAGTAGACAAACAAAAATGTATGCGAAAAGCTGAATGATATGACTGTACTGTGTATTACATCTATAGGACACTTCTGGATGGACACTATTTATAAAGACCCATTCAATAAGCTGTATAATAAAACACTGAAAGATCAAATATACTAAATATAGGAAAGAGTTGAATATGGTTAATCATAATCCTGTGGTAACAGTGGGACTCACTGTAGGTCAGTATCATCCATGAAGTCAGAAACAACAGTTGTGTGATGCTGTTACTGAATCAGTACAGTGATCTGTGAAATCTTCTTACACAGAATAACTTGTAGGTCCTTTTTCAGACAAACGTTTAACCACAGCACGACTTTGACAAATGAACAGTCTGATACATTTAGACAGGAAGGAAGTTGTGTTGTGTTGATCATATAGATGAGACGACAGAGAGACAGACAGTGTCAGACGCATCTATGGAGGCTGATGGAGTCATTCTGTTCTGCAGCACCTTTTGAACTCTGTGACTTTACAAAAATGACACTTTATATGTTGAATAAATGTTGAAGTCAGAAGAATTTCAGTTAAAATGTCTTTCCGAAATATGCTTATTAATTATGACTTGATTAATTATGATTTTTACACAATGGCAATAAAATGAACAGGATGGAGAAGTGTGTCTTTTACATAAATGGAAGAGCATGTCAGCTCTCACTCACTGGATCTCAGATCAGTATTTGGTCAGAAGGTCAGAGTTCATCTGTGAGAATAACCTGCTTCTACACTGTGAATTTGTCACAAGGTCAAAAATCATCTCCTCACTCTGATCCAGTGCCAGTGACAGTCCAAAGTTTTTCATTAATTTATTAATGTGAACCAATATGGGTGATGCACTTAAAGGTTTGCAAATTATGTAAAATGACTCTATATAATGCTGGTAAATTGTCTCTGCAGGTTCAACAACAACCACCGCAGCACATCCTACTACAACAACCATCACAGCACGTACTACAACAACCACCGCAGCACATCCTACTACAACAACAACCAGCACAGCACGTACTACTACAACAGACACGACAAGTAGTAAGTTACCGATAACACCTTTTCTGGTTATTGTAGATTAAATTTGATAAACAATTCCCTTCTGAAAAGTGTTATTTTTTATATATATTAGTAGACCGCCATTCCATGTCAAACCATTCAGTTAAAATGTCTTTCCGAAATATGCTTATTAATTATGACTTGATTAATTATGATTTTTACACAATGGCAATAAAATGAACAGGATGGAGAAGTGTGTCTTTTACATAAGTGGAAGAGAAAATAATACAAAACACATAGTTTTAGTCTTTGAAGGTAAGCGGGAAGTACATAGAGAATTCAAAAAGACGAGGCTCATGATTGTGCTGCTTTTTTCAACATGGTTACTAATAGATATGAATTGTGTTATGAGTTATGAATTGAAATATTTTTTTCAAACATTCTATTTACTATAACTATTTTTTTCTGCAGTTACCATTGTAACCTCTACTCTGCCAGATATCAGAAGTATGTCAGGACATGGTATGTATTTACTGTAGATGACAAATTGTCAAGCAAATGGCAAAATTGTTTTGCTCCAGTCATACTGGATGAACATTGCGTGTTTCACCTAATATGTTGCCTATTTTAGTGTATTTTTACATATACATGCATAATACAAAAAGATAATCCACTTTCCAATTATCTGTTATCGTGGTTTTAACAGTGTTTAGTTCAGTACAATGTTAAGATTTATGCCAGTCTTGTAAAGACCATTTTTATTTAAAAAACAACTTAAGATGTTCTTTCTGCAGTTTCATCAGAAACATCCACTCAAAAAACTTCACAAACAAAGAGAGAAACATGTGAGTAAAGTTTAGTGTACCTGACAATAAAAGTTTTCTCTCATAGTGTTTATTGTAATTCATATTATTTCACCATTAATTCATATCATTATTTTACCATTTCAGTTTCAGCAACAATGGCTGTCAGTTCCACCACTGAAACCCCGACATCCAATAGAACTGGTAACTTTCATAAATATCAGTAGAACGCCATATAATGAACATTGTTTTTACAGTGACTTCAAACACTGAAACACTGTTTATATTCATCATGTATGATATCATTTGAGTTCTTTCTGTTTCTGTTTCAGCAGTTTCTAGTGTTCACACTTCAACAGCTGGTCCTGAAGATCATCCACTCACACCACTACACAGAGGTTTTATTCTAAATCTTTTTCTTCCATATTTGAAATGATTTGACTATTGCATTCTCTTTCAGATCTCTGTAGAACACTTACTTATTTCCATACACACAACAAACATAAAATAAATCTACAATCACATCAATTGTCAGGTGGACTGATGTATCTAAAGCACTCATATTAATCATCATAATGCACATAAACATGTATTAAAGTGTTGGTTTTGTTTTGACACAGAAACATGGTTTATAGTTCTGGTTTCCACTGGTGTTGGTGTCATTTTGACTGGATTCATCTGTCTGTGTCGGTTTGCAAGTAAGTGAAGTTTATAATTGTTCACTCCATGCTGATCAATATAGAAATGATCATGTGAATTTATCATTAAAACAACAAAATGCTGTACAGGAGTAAAAACTGAACATAATACAGTAGCTCAATGTTTTCTAGGTATAAAAAGAAGAAAACCGTAAGTTTTATTTTGTTTTTTTATGGTTTTAGTTTCAGTTTTCATAACCCTAATTAATTAAGGTTAATTGGGGTTATTAAATATAATAACCCTAATTGTATGTTTTATTTTATTTTATTTATTTATTTATCAAAAAAAAAAATGTATTTTTGTAGTCTATGAGCTGTATGTGCAAATTTTTATCATCTTATCTGATATATGCATGCATGAAAAGATGCCATAAAGATCAATATTTGATTCTTAGCAATAAAATGAGATCAATAACATCAGATGTGCCCAGTCAAGGAATTGGTATGGTGAGTATCTTTGTAATTAATCTTTTCAATCACAAAGTAATAAATATATATTTATAATACCATAACAAGTAAGAATGGCTGAAATGGATATGACCTTAATTCTTCTTTGTTTTTTAGAGTTCTGGACCTGCAGAGACATATTCTCTGATCACTTATGTACCAGCCACATCTCAGCCCATATCTGTGGGTAAGAGAACATCAATTTCTGTACATGATCTCAGATAGCGTGAAGCTTAGTGTCACCAAGAAAGATAAATAAACTTAAAAGTTAAAAACACCATATAGTGATCACAGCTTCTCAGAAACTGGTACCATTTCCTCTTTCAAGTCTTTAGCAGATCAGCATTATTAGCCACATCTTCTCTTAGAGGAACAGTTTATGCCAAAATGAGCTATTTTACATAATGTTTACACTGTACAATAAAAGAAGCAGTGATGAGGGGCTGTAAAGCTTCTAAAATGACAAGTTTCAATCTTTAGGAGAAGCCATTTCACATTTGTCCAGTTGTTTTGGATGGTTTTCTATTGACTCTGTTTGACCCTCTTCATCATGCTGTTCTTCAAAGGCCTCAAACACCCAGATTCCCATCAGGACAACACACCAGATCCCACAGCGACTTCCTCTTTCATTATGTCTGAAAATTCAGTTTACCAGCCCTCAGGTAAGTTTTTATTTTTTCATTAAAATGGTCATATCATGACAAATCAAATTGTTCTCAGTCTTTACTATGAAAACACACTGTGGATTCACAATTCAAAACTTCCTCACTAGATCAAAAACTACGGAGCCACGCACATGACATGCAAGAAAAAAAATTAAATCGTGCGCACAATTGGCTATTCGTTCCCTCGATTTACTAAAACTTGCGCACGAATTACTATTTCGTTCCCTCGATTTATAAATCATGCCCATGGTTTATAAATCGAGGGAACGAATTAGTAAATCGTGCGCACAATTTAGCGTACTATTTTTTCCCTGCATGTCATGTCCGGGGCTCCGTAAAAAACAGCATTTTTGATGCTCACGTAAAAGCATTGAGTATCTTGACCCACCTAATCTCGATGAGCTCATACAGAGGAAATGGAACAAATACTAAATTCATCATAACTGTTGCACAATCAGTTTGAGAAGAGATGATTCTGCTGTGCCAAATGTCATTGCTTAAAATACATTAAAACTTTATGACAGAGAGTTTGTTCATGAAGGTCAAAACATGTTAAAGTAATATGACACTTCTGCTTTACAGAAGTTTTGGACAGTACTCAACATAAACAGGGAAATACAGCGGAAAATAAGGTAATATGTGAACAGTCACACCCCAAACCATGCACGGCGCCATGCACAGGGTTGGGGGGGGGGCGTGTCTGCCGTTGCTATGAGCCATGAAGATGAAGAAGTTTCAGCAAAGGATAAATGAATTTCTATCCCTTGCATTAGCTCTACTACTAGATATATTTATGGAGATGATAAATAAAAACCCATCCTGTACAGCTATGATCAGGTGTTCGTCCATCTCGGCTGAGCTTTCGATGTTTTGTTACGGAAAGGCCGAAGCTGATCGGTTGGTTCTTTCCACATGACCTGCAGTGCGCTTGTGGCATTCTGAAAAGTTGAGTTTTTTCATCTCGCTGCACTTGGAAAAAACGAGCGCGTCACTTCTATTATGAGCGCGCTTGCCGCGCGTCTACATTTGAAACACGAACTTCAGCACGCAAAAGACTCAACATGTGAACGGGCCTCCGCATGACGCGGAGGTTACTGGCGTCGAAGAAAAGGGCGTCTTGGTTCTTCCACTGCTCCTGCTCTCCCTCATGTCTTGGCTCAGGAGTTTCTCTCTCAAACCTTTCTCTCTGACTCCTCTTTCAATTCTCCTTCTTTGGCCCCCTCAGAGACAGGGTTTCCTACCTGCACTCTTGTCTTCTTTATCATCTCAACTGCTTGAGGGGGCTAAACAGGGGCTATTCAAAATTCTGACTGGGCTACAGCCCCCCCAGCCCCGGTGTAGCGCCGTCACTGCCCCAAACTGACATAAAAAAATGAGACGTCCGTCATGAACAGAATACAAACACATTCATCTTGTCTCTCTTTGCACAAACATAATTTCAATATATTTCTAAAAAAAATTAATGTCTGCCAAGTGTTTTATAATGGATGCTGGCTGAAGAAGTGTGTTTTGGAGAAGTTTCCAAGGGTCAGTGGCATAGGCGCCGATCCCTTTTTTATAGTTTATTTAAGACCGTAAGTGGTCTATGCTGTTGAATGTCTTCTTAAATACTGTATGTTAACATTTGTACTCATCTTTTTGATACATATTCTTAAACCTGTGAAGCATGTAAAGGTTATTTGAATTAAAGCCTCAACCAGAATATGCTTTAATTATCTCGTTTCAGTTTCCAATTTAAAGGGCTCATGAACTGCATTGTTTTATTGTTTTATAATGTTTACCTGGGGTGCACTTATAATATTACTATGCTTTTACATCAAAAATTGTCATAATTTAGAAATAAAAGGCATTTTTTTTTCCTACCCTGATTTAAGCGCTCTTATTTGAACGCTCTGTTTGAAAGGGCGTGTCTGCTGTGAGACATCAGTGTAAACGCCCACTGCTGTGATTGGCTAACATTTTTCCATTTGAAATAGCTAAGTATTACTCTCTCGAAAACATTTAGCATGTTTTTACTATTACGGCTCTCAAAGTTAACTATTCATGAAAAGTGTTTATTATAGCATTACATTTAGATCTATGGCATTATATTTAGATTGTGTCATGAAAGGCTGCAGTGATGAACATTGTAGCTGATCACAGACATGTTGTTGAGCACATGAAAGCAGTGATCTCATCATTGCAACTCAATTTTGAATGCTTTCATCATAACTAACAGTGCAAACACAATGTAACTAAGAGATTTGTTGAATAAAACAGGAGTTTTGGCACATGTCCAGAACTCAGTCACTGATAAACTCGCGGTGTTTGATTGACAGCTCCAGTGATTGTAAAGGGAGCGTTCTTTGATCACTTTCTATATTTAATTTAATCACAGTTTAAATAACAGATTTTTTTTCATCCTAATAAGAGAAACAACATGAAGTTGAACGTTTAGTCACTGGTTTGATTTACTCTGACACATAGACAAAGAACATCTGACTGTACATGAATCATTACATATCAGATCAGGCTTTAGAATGAACAGTTACTCACGTTATCGCATTACTGTCGAGTCCATATCATAAAAGTCTGTTTGCAAAGCCTGCGCCGAAATGCGATTGATTTGCTACAGATTTCACAGTGAAATGTACCGAATACAAATAAATAATGCTCAACTGAGACATTCACATTGTTGAAAATGAGTAACTTTATTCCTACCATTAGGATCCTTTGAAAGGTAATGTTATTTTTAGTCCTGTATCGCTCTTCTCTCCTCGTCATCTCACTAACACGCTAGTGGGCGGGGCTAATGTTGCAATGAAGAAGTAAGCATTGATTTCTTCTGCGGAGGCGTCGTTTCACCTATCTATGAAGATAGGCACATTCCAGGATCAGTCGTTCGCTGGGCCTGGTGTCAATAGCTTTTCTTGGACTAACAAGGAAGTTTTCAGTTCTGAAACTTACAGGACATTCTTACAGTATGATGAACTCTTATATATCAAAAGCTCAAGGAAAAGTTGATTTCTCAATTCATGACCCCTTTAAGCTGCACCCTTGCCTGCACTCTTTGTTCAGTCACTGTTGTTTTACATGTGTTTGCTATACCTGTCTGCCTGTTTTTGGAGTTATAATTAAACTTGAGTTTTTTGGAACCTGGTTCTTCTGTCTTGTGACGTTCTTAAATTTGAATAAAATGAAAACTAAAAGACTTTCAAATCACATGAGCCAACATTTTATTCAAAATAGCACATAGATAACGTAACAAATGTTTAAACTGAGAAATTTTACAGTTTTATGCACAAAATGAGCTCATTTCAAATTTGATGCCTGCTACAGGTCTTAAAATAGTTGGGACGGGGGCATGTTTACCATGGTGTAGCATCACCTCTTCTTTTCAAAAGTTTCTGGAGTTTTGGTGTTGGAATTTGGTCCCATTCTTGCCTGATATAGGTTTCCAGCTGCTGAAGAGTTTGTGGTCGTCTTTGATGTATTTTTCGTTTAATGATGCACCAAATGTCCTCTATAGGTGAAAGATCTGGACTGCAGGCAGGCCAGTTCAGCACCCGGACTCTTCTACGACGAAGCCATGCTGTTGTAATAGCTGCAGTATGTGGTTTTGCATTGTCCTGCTGAAATAAACAAGGCCTTTCCTGAAATAGACGTCATCTGGAGGGGAGCATATGTTGCTCTAAAACTTTTATATACCTTTCAGCATTCATAGTGCCTTCCAAAACATGCAAGCTGCCCATACTGTATGCACTTATGAATACAAAGAATGTTGAAATAACTGATCTATATATAACAGTAAAACTTAATCACTTTTCTCAAAAACAAGTTACTTTAAACCTACTTTTATTTTTAAATCACAGATTTTACAATGTATTTAAAACACCTTTGCATATTAATTTCTGCTGTTTGCGGTTTATTTTAAATGAGTTGACTAAACCAACCAATGTCCGGTGGATGATGTTTTGTAATAATTTTTCAGTTTCCAGTTTATGCTGCACCCTTGCCTGCACTCTTTGTTCAGTCGCTGTTGTTTTAGATGTGTTTCTACCTGTCTGACTGTTTTTGGAGTTATAATTAAACTAAAAAAGTTTTTTTGGAACCTGGTTCATCTGTCTTCATCGGTCCGCCTGCATACACCGTGACACAAACCCAACCATTGGGTTACATTTTTTAAACTAAATTTTTAGCCCAACGGTTGTCCATATGTGATCAAAATTTAGGTTGAAACAACCCAGCATTTTTTAGAGTGTACTCTTACAAAACTACCTTTTGTCTTTCAAAGTCTGTGAGCTTATAAAAAAATGTTACATTTGCCCCAGATCTGCTGTACATGTGGTCACATGATATATGTACATCTTCATAGAACTGACTGCACAAAGTATTAAATGTTTCCTGTGGTCTAATGTGGTTCTTTAATTCACACATTGTGTGAGACTCATTCTGTCTCTTTTCTCACACTCGCTGTAATGGAGTTGTTCATCTTCACTGCTTTTCAGTTTATTATGGAGGTGTAGTATTTATTTACATCTGCACGTTCATATGAACATAATTCTGGGTGTTACTTGATTGAGAAAGTGCAGTATTGAAGCTTGTTTCTGACATGGAATAAAAAGCAATTGAAACTTTTTATTTCACAATTCTGATTCTTTTTTTCTTAGAATTGTGAGATATAAACTTGCAATTAAAAGTCAGAATTGTGAGATAAAAAGTTGCAATTACCGTTTTAATTTTTTTATTCTGTATTTTATTCTATAACAAGCTTCCAGTTATCGAAAATAATAAACAAACAAAACATTTTTTTTTTTTCATAAATTAAATTAATATGCAAATCCTACATGGCCGACATTTTCCAGTCATTGTGTAATTTGGTGCTGTTGCAAAGACACTTGAGTTTAAATTTGTTAAACCAAAAGACGGAAAATTAAATAAATCAATCAACATTAACTACTTGTACACAACAAACAAGCAAGACATTAATAATCAATCTGATTCTCCTGCTGCCATGTGACAGTTCTAGGTGAAATATTTTACTGCTGTGCTTCTGGTTTGAAAACTGTTATTGCAATGTTTATTATTATTATTATTATTAATTATGGATTATATGACTTAAATAGGTTCACTTCAGAAACCCTTCATCGGTTATAATGGTGATGATGTCCAGCCCATCATATCATGTGAAATGACACATCCAGTCAGTGCTAATTTCACCTGTAGTCTCTACACTGAGGATGATCTTCTGTACTCTCAGAAGAGACAGTCTGGAGAACGTCTTTGTATGTTTTATGTAACTCCTGGTGAACTCTTGACACGATCAGAGAACAGACAGCTGAGCTGTGATTATTCACTCAACACTGAACCTGAGATCAGATCACCGCGCAGTGAAACATACACCATCAGAGGTGAGGACTTTTTACTGTAATCATTTTTTTATTATTATGAATGTTTGATCAATAAAAGAAAAAGTCAAACAAACAAACAAACAAACAAAAAATATGTGAAAAGCTGAATGTAAAAAAAACTGTATCTGTGTATTACATCTATAGGGCACTTCTGGATGGATACTATTTATTAAGACCCATTCAATAAGCTGTATAATAAAACACTGAATGGTCAAATATACTAAATATAGGAAAGAAATTAATATGGTTAAAGGCTTTATGGGATTATGATTAAAGAGTTAATTCCCCCAAAGATGAACATTCTGTCATTAATTACTCACCCTCATGTCGTTCCACACCCGTAAGACTTTCGTTCATCTTCGGAACACAAATTAAGATATTTTTGATGAAATCTGAGAGGTGTCTGTCTCCTCAATAGACAGCAATTTAACCACCACTGTCAAGGTCCAGAAAGGTACTAAAGACATCGTTAAGACAGTCAATGTGACTGCAGTGTTTCAAGCTTAATTTTATGAAGCGACGAGAATACTTTTTGTGCACAAAAACAAAATAAAAATAACGACTTCATTCAACAATATCCTCTCTTCTGTGTCATTCTCCTACACTGTTTACGTTCAGTGCTTCCAGGTTCTACGTTAGAACGGCGACTCGGTATTGGACGGCTCCTGTGTCAGCATCACACGCATGTGTCGTGCTGCTCACATGAACAGTGTCGGCCAATACTGAGTCCGTGTTCTGATGTAGAACATGGAAGCGCTGAACGTAAACAGTGTAGGAGAATGACACAGAAGAGAGGATATTGTTGAATAAAGTCGTTATTTTTATTTTGTTTTTACAAAACTACCCTTTGTCTTTCCCAGTCTGTGATCTTATAAAAATGTTACATTTGCCCCAAATCTGCTGTACGTGTGGTCACATGATGTACGTTCATCTTCATAGAACTGACTGCACAAAGTATTAAACGTTTCCTGTGGTCTAATGTGTTGCTTCCTAATTCATACATTGAGTCTCATTTTGTCACTTTTCACACTTTTGCTGTAATGGAGTTGTTTATCTTCATTACTTTTCAGCTTCTTATAGAGGTTCAGTCTTACAGTAAGTGATCTCTGCTGTTTAATGCAGATAAAATACAGTATGTTCACATATTTAATGAAAATTTTAATTGCCTAAAATATTTCAGCATGTGTGATCAAAACATGTTTTATTAGAACTGAGCAAACACATGAACCTACAACCTCTGTTTAAGGTTTATTAGTTTTACTTTGTCATGAAAATTCATTAAACTGATTGCCAATTAAAGGTGGGGTTTGTATTTTTTCAACAACACTGTTTGGAAGTTAGTCGGGCCGACACCAACAACAATCAGCATTAGGAGGCGTATTACGGTCGAGGAGAATGAGCAAGAGGGAGATTTGAAAAAAAAAAAAAAAAGTAGAAAAAGAGATGATGAGATACAGTACAAAGAGCTCAGAAGAATATCACTGGAATGAAGGTTTATGACTGGGTAAGTACTTTAGGACCCGCGTTAATATTAGAAAAGCTTTCCAGTGCTGGAGAGAGCTAAGTGGGAAGGCCTGAAAACAGATGCGGAGGCTGCTTTGGTCCCTCTTTACATGTGAGTAACACTGGGTTTGAGTGAGCTGCTCTGCTGTTGGCGACTAACAACGAACACTAGTTTGTATTTACTCTTGTGTTCTGTACGTTCATATTTTGTTCTTCCTTGTCATTTGTTCATCATCTGCACTTTATTTTTCGTGAAACATTTTGTTGACAGACATCAGACATCCACTCACATTGCGTGTGTAACAGAGGCCAGATAGTGAGAGTTGAGCAGGTAAACCACTGCACACTGATGATCACTAGAGAATGAGGTGTTTGGCGTCATTGTTAGTGCACTCGCCTCGCGTGCCAGCAGCAGACGGGCCTGGGTTTGAGACTAACTTGGAGCAGGGTGGTTAGGATTGGAGGGTGAGTTTTGGAGGCAGAGCAATGAAGAGAGGGATGGGTTTGTTTGAGTTGATTTCAAATATCAACAATGTCCAACAGCGTTGTTGAAAAAATACATACCCCACCTTTAAGCCTGTAATACCTGTATTAATTGGACTTGATCATGTAAACACCTTATGTGGAATATCCAGTGTATTTATTTACATCTGCACATTCATATGAACATAATTCTGGGTGTTACTTGATCGAGAAAGTGCAGTATTGATGCTTGTTTCTGACATGGAATAAAAAGTTTAAAAAGTAATTGCAACTTTTTATTTCACAATTCTGATTCCTTTTTTCTTAGAATTGTCAGATATAAACTCACTTTTGTGGTGGAAACTAGCTTCCATAGTGCAGTTATCAAAAATAATAAATAAATAAATAAATAAAACAGTTATTTATTTTTCATAAATGAAATGAATACCCCTCATGGCCTACATTTTTCCATTCATTGTGTAGTTTGGTGCTGTTGGACATGTAGGCTATGAGTTTAAATTTGTTTAAAGGTTAAACGAAAACATGTAAAATGATGCATGTAAACGTGCTGAAGTGTTCAGATGGGCAGCTGTAAAATCACCTGATTAACTGTTAAACACAATATACAATCACACGACTGATAAACCATCATCTCATTCTCCTGCTGCCACATATTTCACTGCTGTTCTTCTGGGTTGGAAACTGTTATTGCAATGTTTGTTTTTTTTTCATTCATTTTATTATTATTATTAATTATGTATTATCTGACTTAAACAGGTTCACTTCAGAAACCCTTCATTAGTTATAATGGTGATGATGTCCAGCCCATCATATCATGTGAAATACCACATTCAGTCAGAGCTGATTTCATCTGTAGTCTCTACACTGAGGATGATCTTCTGTACAGAAGCTACTCTCAGAAGAGACAGTCTGGAGAACGTCTTTGTATGTTTTATGTAGCTCCTGGTGAACTCTTGACACGAATAGTGAACAGACAGCTGAGCTGTGATTATTCACTCAACACTGAACCTGAGATCAGATCACCGCGCAGTGAAACATACACCATCAGAGGTGAGGACTTTTTACTGTGGTATTTTTTTTTTTTTTTTTACTTTTATTTCTTTTTCTTTTTTTAATCAGAGACACCTGTAGAATTCTTAAGCCAGTATGATTTATATACAAAAAAAAAAAAAAAAAAAATATGAGAAAAGCTGAATGATACGACTGTATCTCTGTATTACATCTATAAGGCACTTCTGGATAGATACTATTTATAAAGAGTTGAATATGGTTAATCATAATCCTGTGGTAACAGTGGGACTCACTGTAGGTCAGTATCATCCATGAAGTCAGAAACAACAGTTGTGTGATGCTGTTACTGAATCAGTACAGTGATCTGTAAAATCTTACACAGAATGTTGAAATAACTGATCTATACAACAGTAAAACTTAATCACGTTTCTCAAAAACAAGTTACTTTAAACCTACTTTTATTTGTCAAACTTTGACAACTGCCACAAAAACAAGTGAATAACTTTCTCTATCTCAATATAGAGGATTCAGCATTTCTGATATTGTTATGTTATGCTGTAATATTAATACCAGTACTTCTGTAATTAGAGTTTTATTTCCAAACTAAATGGTCATTGTACCATTGTTGATACCTTTTTTTCTATCTCAACAGTGACCTCTTCTGCTAAAGCTTTGACAACAGCCATAAAAACTTGTGGGTGAAGATTATTTTATTTGTTTGTTTGTTTGTTTGTTTGTTTGTTTTAATCGTATGTGAGACATACACCCTACATTTCAACATACACACCATCACAGATTTTACAATGTATTTAAAACACCTTTGCATATTCATTTCTGCCGTTATTTTAAATTTGTTGATTAAACCATTGATAGGTGGATGATTTTTTTTTTTTTTTTAAATAATGATTATCACATTAAATGAATCTGCCTAGCTCACTTTTCAGTTATTTAATATATTTATATTGTATTATCGTATGTTATACTGTATTAATTGCACAACCGAACAGAGTTTTATTGCCAAACTAAATGCATCATGTGACATTGTTGAATTCTCTTCGCAGCTTCAACAGCGACCTCTACTGGTGAAACTTTGACAGACAAAACTTGTGAGTGAAGATTATTTTGAAAATAAAACACACTTGACGAACACACAAAGACATTTTCTCATTTCATTTTAAATTGCTTCAAAGTGAAAATTATTCTTTCTTAGTTTATTGCACAGCTTTCTTATGTGACTATGGTTATTCAGTCACAGGATTTATCAGTCAAATATTGTTATACAGTATAATTACAGCTTAACTGTATAATTGACCATTGTCTCTGGTAACTGATTTTAGGCTAATAGTTTCATATCTCTCATATCTGATCACGCACTGTTGATTCTATCAGCTGTTTTCACACCAGCTTCTGCTCCTGAAACCACCAGAGAGACACAAACATGTAAGTGTGTTTTTGCTTTGTTGATAAGAGAATATTAAATCTGTGTTAAATGTTAAATAGGAATCCTTTCCTGACAGTGAGATCATGTAGAAACACTGATGTCTGTAATCATGATGCAGTAGTTCAGTTTTTTATTCTAATATGATTTCATCATCATCATCTTTTCTGTTTCAGCTGCTCCTCATTCTGATCACATTCACTCTGAAGGTTCTTCATTCACTCCAACGTGAACACAAAACTGATATTCTGAATATCTGTAAAACCTAAAAAAAAAAAAAAAAAAAAAAACCTTGCAATTTCCTCCTTGATCATATGATGTGGCATGTTAATTTAAAATTAATTTAATAAAAACAAAAATAATAATAAAAAAAATCTGCACATAATATATCTGATATAGATATAAAATATAGATATGGATTAAAGCCTTATTTTTTCTTTTGTCAGTCTCGTGGCTTTCAGTAGTGCTGGTTTTTACTGGTGTTGGTTTATTTCTGTCTGGACTCATGGGATTCATCTGTCTCTGCCACTTTGACAGTAAGTTTAGTTATGCATAAACTGAGCTCCATGATATAGAAACATGATAATAAAGTGTGTATCTGTGCAGGTTCTGATGATGTTCTCACAGAGGTGAACTACAGCTCCTGCCAGGTGGAAACAACATCTCTGTTAACTTCCTCTGTGTGCTCCAAAAAACATGGATGAACTGCTTCATTTCTTCACTTGTTGCACCTCTAAAGAGAAATAAATAATGTGTTCAGAAAGAATGATAGTAGCCTATATTTACATTATTTAGCTATTGAATTCATATACTGATCAGCAGGCCAAGGCAGAGTTTTTTTTCCACACATTCTGATTTTGGGAGAAAACAGATTTTATAGAATTCAGTGCCTTTTTAATTCCAATTTTAATTTTTTTTTTTTTAATGCCATATGCCGCTAAATGTTGATAGATGACAACATACGGCAATTAGAATATTTATCATGTCATTGTTGCATTCGCATTCTGCCAAGTGTCAGCCCAACATTTGTTTGCTTCTCTGGTGCTACCCTTTTTGCTCACATAATTTATTTTAATACAGCCAAATTTCCAATAAAATTGTTTCATCTATATATTTTTTTCTGTTTTTGTTGTCATTCAATATGAAATGGTGACTGAAACGCGGCCCATTTCGATTACATACAGGGCTCGACATTAAGCCTTTTCATGTGGACACATGTAAATCGGTCATTCACTTGTAAGAGTAAAACAGTTCCTTGTCCGGAATTTTATTTATTTATTTATTTATTTTTTTTGTGGTGGAAATATAAATTTGTTCTGAAGCAATATCCTTTCAGAATATTGCAGCTTTGATATATGTAAATCTGCATATTTTTGATTGATTACAACTGCATTAAATAATGTTATGGGATTGTTTTAAATATTTTTTGAAAATACAAATATGAAATGTTGGGGGGGAAATGATACTTTTAAAAATGAAACTAAACCACCAGTAGGTGACGGCAAGTAACCGTCTTAATGAGTGAGTCATTGATTCCTTTATTCAAGCGATTCATTGAAATGGACGATTCGTTCAAAACGCTGAATCATTCAGTAATGAAAACAAGGGTGTTGCGCTTTGGTTCTGCTGTGATCTTTGTTTGAAACTATTTTCGCTGATAAAATAGAACAAAAACAGTCAATGTTCCTTCTAAAATGTAAGTGGCTTAATATGAACTACTTGTTAATTGAACTGATGTATGAAATCAGTGTCACGTTTTTAATCGTGATGGTAGCCTATTTAGGAAAACAGCATTCTTGGTCGTGTAGTTTTGCTTACCAGTATCAAGTTATAAAAACTCCACATTTTGAATTTTTACCGCAGTATGTTTAACCAAGTTTCTTTTTGTGTGCACTTCGCTCATGTTTCCATTTCTCCTCCAGATGGTGCGCGAGCCTCAACAGCGCAACATTGTTATGGTCAGTAGCCTACATTATACAACCTATTATTATCCACTATCGATCGCCACTAACACTAAATGTAATAAAATCAGTCACTCGCGTTTGGTGATTCCCAAGGCCAAGTTGCTGTTTTTTTTTTTTTGTTTTTTTTGTTTTTGTTTGTTTGTTTGTTTGTTTGTTTGGGTAGGCTATTGACGTTTTAATCAGGGCCTTGTCCGGTCGGGAAAGTAAAATTCGAGCCCTGACATGTTAAACCAGCACTAAAATCCTGATTTATAATCAAGACGTTGTCTGACAAAATCACCATACACATGAGACAGACATTTGCAATGATTTTGGCTATATGTACACGTAAAATGATCACTCAGGTTAAAAGCAATAGTATCTATTTTATTTGTTCTCTGACAGAGCGCACAGCCTCAACTGCGCTGCTGAACCAGGTGCGCCTGCGGCAGGAAAGCAAGATCTGCGCTCGTGCGGTAGTACCAGGGAGTCTCGAAAGCTGGATCAGGTTAACAAGTCGCTATATTCGTCACAACGCGCTTTCTTAGAAAAACGTCGCAAAAGGGGTCTGAAAAGGCGCTAAGTTGGTAACACTGATGCAGCCTTTTCGTCTCCAAGTCCCAGCCCGCCGCTGTCCAAACCGGCGTTATGGCAATTTTGCACCGGCCGGAGGCAATTACCAAACTGGTTCCGTGAAAATCCATTTCATGACTTCTAATGCTTTTTAATGTCCCGCGGATACCCTGAGAAATAGGTGTGGATGATTAACTAATCAGGATACACACAATGAGGCCAAATGAACAGAACAAGACATGACAGAACTAAATGCAAACATAACAAAAGTCCATGAGTGTTACAGCTAATAAAGTTGCATTTTAACTGCAGAATGTTTTAAACCAGTGTTTCTCAACCACATTCCTGGAGGCCCACCAACACTGCACATTTTGCATGTCTCCTTAATTAAACACACCTAATTAGGGTTATCAGCTCATTAGTAGTGACTCAAAGATCTAAAATGGGTGTGTCAGACAAAGGAGACATGCAAAATGTGCAGTGTTGGTGGGCCTCCAGGAATGTGGTTGAGAACCACTGTTTTAAACAATTGAACAAAATTAGCATATAGTGTGCTACTTGTTCAGTTTGTATTCACTTTAAAATTATTGTAATTTTAACTGTAAAAGACTAAAAATGCTACAGTATAAAAATGTTAATATGTATAGGGGAAAAATGTAATAGATCTAACATTTCATTCATATATTTTAACAGTAAAAAGCTGTTAAATGTACAATTTTTGAAAGTAAAAAAAGAATAAATCATCTTAGAATTTACAGTAAATAGCTGTAAACTGACATTCCCTGTGTGACACTTCATTTGATGTTTTTTAATTGTAATAATTATGTTTTTTTTTGTTTGTTTGTTTTATATTAGGCCTACATCTTATGTTATTAAATGAATGTTTATTGCATTATTTTAGTGTGTGCATGACACTGCGTTCACCTTCTATATATTAGTATTGACCTCATCTTGTGGAAAAGCTACTTGTGATGAATTTTGATTCATCATGTGACTCTCTTCACCGCTAGTGTTATTATGGTGGATGTCGGTAGATATTAAAGTACAAAACAGATTTTAGCAGCAACGTGGCCTTGCTAATTCAGCAGAAAAGAGCTGTTGGATTTACTGGTTTAATATATATCGTAAATCAGTTTTAATTTATACAGTTTACAGGTTGTTCTATAGGGGGGCTATGACAGAGAAAAGAAAAATGGACATAAATTTTAGCTGTATTATTTGTGTCCCCTTCAAAAAATTGCTCTTGTGAGCACGAGACCACACACACATTTATATGTTACACTCTAAAAAATGCTGGGTTGTTTCAACCCAAGTTTGTTTAAAAAATGGACAAACCCAACCATTGGGTTAAATTTTTAAAATTAATTTTTTAATCCAATGGTTGGGTTTGTCCATATTTGACCCAGCATTTTTTTAGAGAGTACTTTTACAAAACTACCTTTTGTCTTTCCTAGTCTGTGAACTTATAAAAAAAATGTTGCCTGTGGCCCAGATCTGCTGTACATGTGGTCACATGATGTAGGTCTTCATAGAACTGACTGCTATTAAATGTTTTCTGTGGTCTAATGTGTTACTTCCTAATTCATCCATTGTTTGAGTTTCATTCTCTCTTTTCTCATACTCGCTGTAATGGAGTTGTTCATCTTCATTGCTTTTCAGCTTCTTATAGAGGTTCAGTCTCACAGTAAGTGATCTCTGCTGTTTAATGTTGATAAAATACAGTATGTTCACATTTTTAGTGAAAAAAGTTTAATTGTCTAAAATTTTTCAGCATGTGTGATCAAAACATGTTTTAGTAGAACTGAGCAAACACATGAACCTACAACTTTTGTTTAAGACTTATTAGTTTTACTTTGTCATGAAAATTCATTAAACTGATTGCAATTACCCGATTAAGTCAATATTTGTGCAACTAGAAATAAGAATGCCTATATTAATTGGACTTGATCATGTAAACAACTTATTTGGAATATCCACTGTATTTATATCTGCACGTTCATTTGAACATAATTCTGGGTGTTACTTGATTGAGAAAGTGCAGTATTGAAGCTTGTTTCTGACATGGAATAAAAAATTAAAAAGGTAATTGCAACTTTTTATTTCACAATTCTGACTATTTGTTTTTTTTTTTTTTTTTTGGTTTTTTTAGAATTGTGAGATATAAACTTGCAATAGTGAGTTATTAAGTCATAATTGCGAGACAAAAAGTTGCAATTACCATTTTATTTTTATTCTGTGACAGAAACAAGGTTTCATAGTGCAGTTGTCGAAAATAATAAACAAATAAAACAGGGTTTTTTTTTCATAAATGAAATGAATACCCCTCATGGCCTACATTTTACCATTCATTGTGTAGTTGGGTGCTGTTATAGTTTAAATTTGTTTAAAGGTTAAACTAAAACGTGGAAAATGATGCATGTAAACGTGCTGAAGTTCTCAGGGCAGCTGTAAAATCACCTGCATCGACATTAATTCATTCTCCTGCTGCCACATAGGCTATTTTCAACACACACAGGCTCACTGGAAAAACATACCTATGTCAACACTTTTGCAAAACGCAAAATACGTACCAATACGTACATATATCACTGCAGTTTCTGACAGAAATGAACACTAGGGGCAGTAAAACGGCAAGCACTTTTAATCGTTTTCATACACAATTATTTATGAGGGCCAGATTATGGATTAATAGACTTGTTTTCACGCGGCTCGCACAATCATGTTATGACCTCAAAACACTTTTTACCATAGTGCATGATCTGTAAACGAATATATTTTGGAGTTTGCAACACTTACCCAGCTCCAGATGTTCCGTTTTACTTAAATAACAAGCTTTCTCAGTACAGAATTGTACTTGCGATGCGAAGAGCTCGGGTACAAATCCCGTGAAAGACCAGTCACGGTAAAACTCCTCAAAGTTCAAAAACAAGTTAAAATACCATTGTTACGATTGCACTTTTATTTCACACTTGCTTTTGTTAACACTATCGGGTAGGTTTAGTGTAGGTGTACTTTATTAAACGTGATGACGCATTAAGCCCCGGGTATACTTCACTTTCTGCGCTCAGTCGCGTCCGCGCATCAAAGTATACTAAACCACGGAGGCGCGCGGATGAACGAGTTCGACACATGCGCAGTACAATTTTTTCTATACTCTTTTTACCAGACATCGTGTCATCAACGGGACATTCGCTGGGAAGGATCGGAGAAGAAAAATAGTGCATCCACCATTGCAACATAGTTCAGAGAAGATACACCAAGAGAACAGGTATCAAAAACGATGGAGAAGGCATGCTTCTGAATTTACTCGTCTTGTTTTTGAATCGCTCTTTACACACTCATCTTTGACGACTGCACATTGTGCTCAGTACTGTGCGTATTGCCACTTAGTGGACTCTTCTGTCCTGCTTGCGCATGTGCTGTTGCACGCGCACCGTCCGCGCGGACTCGAAATTTGGGCTGCACGCGGACGGGGTGTGCGGCCGGCCGCGAGCCCTCCGCATGACGAAAATTACGTCATGCGGACGGTGCACGAACGCGAACGGCCGAAGTATACCCGGGGCTTTAAGCTTTTAGCGCCACTCACTGGACATTTAAATTCAGAACTGTCGCGAAACGTGCACGACGCAACGTATTTTGGGTTTTGAAAAAATGTTGACACACAGGTACGTTTTTCTAATGAGCTGTTCACTGCTGTTATTCTGGTCTGGAAAACGTTATTGCAATGTTTTTTATTTTATTATTATTATTATTATTATTATTATTATTATTAATTGTGGATTATATGACTTAAACAGGTTCACTTCAGAAACCCTTCATCAGTTATAATAGTGATGATGTCCAGCCCATCATATCATGTGAAATACCACTTCCAGTCAGAGCTGATTTCACCTGTAGTCTCTACACTGAGGATGATCTTCTGCACTCTCAGAAGAGACAGTCTGGAGAACGTCTTTGTATGTTTTATGTAACTCCTGGTGAACTCTTCACACGATCAGAGAACAGACAGCTGAGCTGTGATTATTCACTCAACACTGAACCTGAGATCAGATCACCGTGCAGTGAAACATACACCATCAGAGGTGAGGAATTTTTACTGTAATTATTATTATTATTATTTTACAGTTTTAATCAGAGACACCTGTAGAATTCTTACGCTGCTATGATTTATGTAGGCCATTAGAATATTATGAAAGTTTGATCAAGATACAAGAAAAGTCAGTATATGGAGAGAAAAAAAATAAATATATATATATATATATATATATGAGAAAGACTGAATGATACGACTGTATCTGTGTATTACATATATAGGGCACTTCTGGATGGATACTATTTATTAAGACCCATTCAATAAGCTATAATACAACACTGAAAGGTCAAATATACTAAATATAAATAGTAATAGTAATAATAAATAGTTGAATATGGTTAATCATAATCCTGTGGTAACAGTGGGACTCACTGTAGGTCAGTATCATCCATGAAGTCAGAAACAACAGTTGTGTGATGCTGTTACTGAATCAGTGCAGTGATCTGTGAAATCTTCTTACACTGAATAACTTGTAGGTCCTTTTCAGACAAACGTTTAACCACAGCATGACTTTGACAAATGAACAGTCTGATACATTTAGACAGGAAGGAAGTTGTGTTGTGTTGATCATATAGTTGAGACATCAGAGAGACAGACAGTGTCAGACGCATCTATGGAGGCTGATTGAGTCATTCTGTTCTGCAGCACCTTTTGAACTCTGTGACTTTACAAAAATTAACATGTTAATGTTTAATAAATGTTGAAGTCAGAAGTATTTCAATTCTTTCAGATATATACTTATTAATTATGACTTGATTAATTAAGATTTTTACACATTGCCAAAAAAATAGAGAACAAGATGGAAAAGTGTGTCTTTTACATAAATGGAAGAGCATGTCAGCTCTCACTCACTGGATCTCAGATCAGTATTTGGTCAGAAGGTCAGAGTTCATCTGTGAGAATAACCTGTTTCTACACTGAATTTGTCACAAGGTCAAAAATCATCTCCTCACTCTGATCCAGTGCCAGTGACAGTCCAAAGTAAGTTTTTTATTAATATAATAATATGAACCAATATGTGTGATGCACTTAAAATTTGCAAATTATGTAAAATGACTCTATATAATGCTGGTAAATTGTCTCTGCAGGTTCAACAACAACCACCACAGCACGTACTATTACAACAGCCACTACAAGTAGTAAGTTACTGATAACATCTTTTCTGGTTAATGTAGATTAAATTTGAGAAACAATTCCCTTCTGAAAAGTGATTCCCCTTGCACTGTGTTATTATTATTATTATTATTATTATTATTATTTTATTTTTTGTTTTAGACATTCATTTCATGTTAAACCTGATAACAAGCAAGGCAAAGGAAACCATGTGCAAGTTCATTCACTCTTCCTCAGCTCTAACAGTCCCTGTGTAAAATTAATATGCTGGATTCAAAAATATGGCTGGGATCCATTTTCAAAGTATCTTTTCATCTGTAACTCATAGTTTTAGTCTTTGAAGGTAAGCAGGAAGTACACAGAGAATTCAAAAAGACGAGGCTCATGATTGTGCTGCTTTTTTCGACATGGTTACTAATAGTTTATGAATTGTGTGTATATATTTTTTCAAACATTCTATTTACTATAACTATGTTTTTTCTGCAGTTTCCATTGTAACCTCTACTCTGCCAGATATCAGAAGTATGTCAGGACATGGTATGTATTTACTCTAGATGCCAGTCATACTGGGTGAACATTGCGTGTTTCACCTAATATGTTGCCTATTTTAGTCTATTTTTACATATACATGCATAATACAAAAAGATAATCCACTTTCCAATTATCTGTTATCATGGTTTTAACAGTGTTTAGTTCAGTACAATGTAAAAGAGATAGTTCATCCAAAAATGTAAATTATCCCATGATTTACTCACCCTCAAGCCATCCTAGGTTTATATGACAATTTTCTTTCAGATGAACACAATCCGAGATATATTTAAAAATATCCTTAGTCCTCCAAGGTTTATAATGGTTGTGAATGGTAACCCACATTCTGAAGACAGAAAAAATGCATCCATCCATAAAAAAAGTAATCCATACGGCTCCAGGGGGTTAATAAAGGCCTTAAAGCGAAGGGATGTGTTTTTGTAAGAAAAATATCCATATATAAAACTTTATAAATTCGAATAATGAGCTTCCGGTGGACGACCGTACGCATATAGAGTACCTCAGGGATGACATGTTTTTGTAGGCCAACCCGGAAGTTAGCGGCGCACGGTTTCCCTTGATCGAAAGCCAATGCATTTTTCCCCTAGACTTTTGGAAAATCATAAAAAATAAGCTCTGTGTTTAACAAAGGGTTATGACACTTACACGTTTTGTCTATCAAGATAATCTTTATAAGTTAACACAACATTTATACATTTTGAAGCCTAAATAAAGTCGTCAGATATAAGCTAACAGTAGGCTATAAACGGACTACAGCACACCATGGTCGCGGATCAACGTCACCACCACCAAGCTTCCTCATTTAGAAAGCAAATTTATTTAAAAAACCTTATTTCATTTAAAGACCTTATTTCAGGTGCAAAAACCCATTCAAAAAACCCAATGACTTCGGGGCGATGGAACCGGAAGTCCTAAAATGCTAACTCGCTTCCAGGTTTTGCCTACAAAAACACGTCATCCCTGAGGTACTCTATTGCACACATCAATTTGGGAGGAAGAGCAACCTTTGACCCGAACGCAATGACGAATGTGGAGGCGAAAAGGAGAGAGAGAAACAAAACACTGGTCACGAATTAGAAGTCTAAAATGAGAAATGTTAGAGGATTTCGATATAAGAGAAGAGGAGCTTGAGTTTGTTGCCCAGCCATTTTTGTTTGAACCGTGAGAAGCTTACGATATTCCTACATCCTGTGTCATACATTGCGTCAGAGGATTACTCATTTGGCGCAAGTCAACTTGCGCATTCTGTGTGCATTTTATTTTAAAAACAACTTAAGATGTTCTTTCTGCAGTTTCAACAGAAACATCCACTCAAAAAACTTCACAAACAAAGACAGAAATATGTGAGTAAAGTTTAGTGTACCTGACAATAAAAGTTTTCTCTTGTAATTCATATAGCTCATTATTTTACCATTTCAATTTCAGCAACAACGGCTGTCAGTTCCACCACTGAAACCCCGACATCCACCAGAACTGGTAACTTTCATAAATATCAGTAGAATGCCATATAATGAACATTCTTCTTACAGTGACTTCAAACACTGAAACACTGTTTATATTCATCATTTATGATTTAATTTGGGTTTTCTTCTGTTTCAGCGGTTTCTAGTGTTCACACTTCAACAACTGGTCCTAACGATCATCCACTCACACCACTACACAGAGGTTTTATTCTAAATCCTTTTCCTCCATATTTGAAATGATTTGACTACTGCATTCTCTTTCAGATCTCTGTAGAACATTTACTTCTTCCATGCACACAACAAAAGTAAAACAAATCTACAATCGCATCAATTGTCAGGTGGATTGATGTATCTAAAGCACTCATATTAATCATCATAATGCACATAAACATGTATTAAAGTGTTGGTTTTGTTTTGACACAGAAACATGGTTTATAGTTCTGGTTTCCACTGGTGTTGGTGTCATTTTGACTGGATTCATCTGTCTGTGTCGGTTTGCAAGTAAGTAAAGTTTATAATTGTTCACTCCATGCTGTTCAATATAGAAATGATCATGTGAATTTATCATTAAAACAAAATGACCAAATGCTGTACAGGAGTAAAAACTGAACATAATACAGTAGCTCATTGTTTTCTAGGTAAAAAAAGAAGAAAACAGTAAGTTTTATTTTTGTTTTTTATGGTTTTAGTTAACTATATTAACCCTGATTGTAGTCTATGAGCTGTATGTGCAAATGTTTATCACCTTATCTGATATATGCATGCATGAAAAGATGCCATAAAGATCAATATTTGATTCTTAGCAATAAAATGATATCAATAAGATCAGATGTGCCCATTCAAGAAATTGGTATGGTGAGTATCCTTGTAATTAATCTTTTCAATCACAAAGTTATAAATATATATTTATAATACCATAACAAGTAAGAATGGCTGAAATGGACATGACCTTAATTATTCTTAATGTTTTTAGAGTTCTGGACCTGCAGAGACATATTCTGTGATCACTTCTGTACCAGCCACATCTCAGCCCATATCTGTGGGTAAGAGAACATCAATCTCAGATAGCGTGAAAGTTTAGTAACAGATGCCACCAAAAAAAGACTGCTAAATAAAACTGCTGAGTTAAAAACACCATATAGTGACCACAGCTTCTCAGAAACTGGTACCATTTCCTCTTTCAAATCTTTAGCAGATCAGCATTATTAGCCACATCTTCTCTTAAAGGAACAGTTCACACCAAAATGAGCTAATTTACATAATGTTTACACTGTACAATGAAAGAAGCAGTGATGAGAGGCTGTAAAGCTTTTAAAATGACAAGTTTCAATCTTTAGGAAAAGCCATTTCACATTGGTCCAGTTGTTTTGGATGGTTTTCTATTGACTCTGTTTGACCCTCTTCATCATGCTGTTCTTCCAAAGGCCTCGAACACCCAGATTCCCATCAGGACAACACACCAGATCCCACAGCGACTTCCTCTTTCATTATGTCTGAAAATTCAATTTACCAACCCTCAGGTAAGTTTTTTCATTAGAGTGGTTATATCATGATGAATCAAATCTTTCTTGTTCTTTACTAATGGTTATTAGTAAAGAACTATTGAACTAATTACTAATAGTTACAGTTGTGGTCTAATGGTTAGAGAGTCAGACTTGTAACCTGAAGGTTGTGGGTTTGAGTCTCAGTGCCGGCAGGAAATGTAGATGGAGGGAGTGAATGAACAGCGCTCTCTTCCACTCTCATTACCCACAGCTGAGGTGCCCTTGAGCAAGGCACCTAACCCCCAATCACTGCCCTGTGCCGCAGCAAATGGCTGCCCACTGCTCCGGGTGTGTGTTTGTGTGTGTTCACAACACATCATGTCATTTTCACTTTACTAGGAAAACATGTTGTGGTTTCAAAACTTCCTCAGTTTTGCTCACATAAAAGCATTGAGAAGCTTGACCCACCCAATCACAGTGAGCTCATACAGAGGAAGTGGAACAAATACTAAATTCATCATAACTGTTGCACAATCAGTTTTATGACAGAGAGCTTGTTCATTCATGGTCAAAACACGTTCTTTAAAGTGCTATGACGCATCTGCTTTACAGAAGATTTGGTCAATACTCAACAGAAACAGGGAAATACAGAGGAAAATGAGGTAACGTGAACAGTCACACCCAAACCCACATAACCAAATGAGACGTCCATCATGAACAGAATACAAACACATTTATCTTGTCTGTCTTTATTTTTTTCCCCTCCAGGATGTTTACCACCTGTACTGCACGATCCCTGACAAACCAGTTCACTCAAATGCAGCAGATCAAGTCTACAGTTTGGTGAAGATGCACTGACGAGTCTCAAGTCTTGTTTCATAATGTACATTCATTATAAATAAAATATCTTTACTTGCTTACAAATAGGTTTTATTTTCATCATTTAGTGTTTGGTGTTGAATGCATTGTGACATCTGTGACCACCCAGAAGATTTTCTCTAGCTCAATACTTCCTTGTAAGAAGTGCTTGGGATTCAATAAGCTGAACTAAAAAAATTAATGATGAATGAAAAAATGTTTTTGCGCAAACATAATTTCAATATATTTGTAAAGAAAATTCATGTCTGCTGAGTGTTTTATAATGGATGCTGGCTGAAGAAGCATGTTTTGGAGGTCCTTTCCATTGGTCAGTAGTGTTTATGTACAATGATTCCCACAGGATTTTGTGAGACTATGAGGGGTGGATCTGTGTCCCTGTTGGAGGACAAGTCCAATCTGGTGCATTTAAGGGCTTTTCAACACTGTGCTTAAAGGATTAGTTCACTTTAAAATGAAAATTTACTCACCCTCAAGCCATCTTAGGTGTATATGACTTTCTTTTTTCAGACAAACCTGATCGGAGTTAAATTAATAATCACCCTGATGCTCCCAAGTTTTATAATGGCAATGCACAGAAACCACCTGTTTGAAACTCCAAAAAGTGCATCTATCCATCATAAACGTACTCTACATGGCTCTGGGGGGTTAATAAAGGCCTTCTGAAGCAAAGCGATGCATTTGTGTAAGAATAATATCCATATTTAACATGTTATAAAGTAAAATAAGTAGCTCCTGGCCAAACGGATTCTACTTATGTCTAAAGTGTAATTTTACTACGCTAGGGTGTAGCGTAGTATGTCATGGCATAGCGTAATCCCAGTAGTGCGTCGCGTAAGTTACGCTTAGACCTAACTTGTCTGGGTTAGTTATGATTAAATTGTTAATCAATGTCACTGGTAAACTGGTAAAACACTGGTAAAACGTTTCAAAGCATCGAAGGAATTGTCTCCCGTTTCAAAAGTTCTGTACACAAAACAGTTAAATTCACAGTTTGTACAAGAGCGTGTGTACATTGCAAAAAAATAAGCTAGTATTCTGTGAAATAGTATAAATAAACCCATTATGCTTCAGTAAATGAACCAAAGAACATGCCAGGTTTAAATAAACCACTGCTGGGTTTGTCTGTTTTGGTTCATATGTGGGTTGCTAAACAACCCAATGTGGGTTATTTCAACACGTTGGTTTTAGAGTGTACACTAATCTACATACAACTGATCAGTGCATAAAATGGTTTCCTATCTGATGTGCTGCTTCCTAATTCACCTATTGTGGGTCTCATTTTGTCTCTTTTCACACTCGCTGTAATGGAGTTGTTCATCTTCATGGCTTTTCAGCTTCTTATGGAGGTTCAGTCTTACAGTAAGTGATCTTAGCTTTTTTAGCAGAACATTCAAACACACAAAACTACAAAATGATTGAAAACAGTGGAATAAGAAACTGCATGTCTTTTTTGGGAATTATGTGTACATATTCTTAAACCTGCAAAACATGTAAAGGTCTTATTTGAAGCCTCAACCAGAATGTGCTTTAAATGAAAAATGATTGATCTGTTTTGAGTTGTTGCAGAATTCCCTACTGTATGCATATCTCAAGATGTTTTTAGAGAGTCCAGCTCAGTGAAGATGAGCTGTGGGAATCCTGAAAATACCAATGAGATTCTCATTTGGATCAATGAGGTTTCACTACCAAGCAATTTCTAAAAAACAGAAACTGAGTATTAAAATTCTGACTCTTACTCCTTACTGTATCTTTATGGCTGAAACAGTATGAGTATACTAGTATGCCATTTTGAATTTAACCTGTGGGAATAAAAACTGTTACATTTGCCCTGATGTGCACTATGTCACAGTGCACATGGCTGTAAGTGTGGTCGTTTGGTCTAAACTTTCATCTATATAAATGTACTATGTACAATATATAAAATGACTTCCTGTGGTCTAATGTTCTGATCTTCTCATTGTGTGAAACTCATTCTGTCTCTTTTCTCACTCGCTGTAATGGAGTTGTTCATCTTCATCGCTTTTCAGCTTCTTATGGAGGTTCAGTCTTACAGTAAGTCATTTCTCTTGTTTAATGGATTCTTCAACACTGCATGTCCACATATGTAGTGAAAAAAAAGTTTAATTGTGTAAAATATTATAGCACGAATATTACATGTGAAGTTATAATATGACATATTCATTTTGTTTTTGAATTCCTACTTGTAATTCCAGCTCGAATCAGCTAAAATATTGGCTTACTGAGCACAGGATTGATAAACCATCATGTCATTCTCCTGATGGCACAGTGACGGTTCTAGATGAGATATTTCACTGCTGTTCTTCAACTACCACTTTGAAGTCACATGTTCAAAAAACATCTCCTCACTCTGATCCAGTGACAGTAACAGTCCAGAGTAAGTTCTTCAAAAATCATATGTTGAAATAACTGATGAGAAAAGTAATATTTTTTTCTCAATGTTTCAACAGCGACCTCTACTGGTGACAACTGCCAGAAAAACATGTCACATTTAAAGTATAACACCATATACTACACCATATGACCATATATACTACCTTACATCTCAACATATATGTAGAACAGTCGTATAGTAAAGCGTTTCTGATATTTTCATGCTGCATTATATGATATGCTGTAATATTAATACCAGTAGCCTTCTAATTAAAGTATTTCCAGACTAAATGGACTCTGTGACATTGTTAATGTTAAATTCTCTTTGCAGATTCAGTGGCGACCTCTACTGGTGAAACTCTGACAACAGCCACAGAAACTGATATTCTGAATATCTGTAAGAACTGAAACAAACCTTGAAAACCTTGGCTTTCAGTAGTGCTGGTTTTCACTGGTGTTGGTTTATTTCTGTCTGGACTCATGGGATTCATCTGTCTCTGCCACTTTGACAGTAAGTTTAATTATGCATAAACTGAGCTCCATGATATAGAAACATAATAAAGTGTGTATCTGTGCAGGTTCTGATGATGTTCTCACAGAAAACATGGATGATTCATGATAAATGATTTATCCGTGTATATCATAATTTAAAAAAAAATTAATGTGCCTCGTAATCTTTAATCAAAATAACTTCCCCTCCCTCATACAGCGACATCTCTTCTCTGATGATGTGTTTACTGGCGTGAGGGTGGGACAACCTGTCACTCACATGAGATCGACCAATAGCAAATCACAACCATCCAATTCCTGATCAAAATCAAGTCCTGCCCTATATTCTTACTTCTTTGAGAAGTTGTTTCACTTGGATATAGAGAAGAAAAGGCTATCGCAACTTCCCTTTCATGTCAACTTTAAATGTTACTTTTTACAAAACCTCCTTCCATCTTTCCGAGTCTGTGAGTACAAAAAAACGTTACATGTGGCCAGTGGCATAACTTTGTTATGGTGGTGCTGGTTACATCAGAAATGTACTGATAAATGCACAAAAAATAACATTACTGTCCAGAAATCAATTTCAGTATTACATTGAGTTTAATTTATCACTGTTCACTCCAGTGCTGATATAGATAAATTAACTAAATTAATAACTATTGATTCTTACAACCGAATGAATCAATACTGAATTTACTTAAGATGGACAATGACACCATTTTCTTTAAGAGCTGCTGTGCAGCCAAAATTATATACCAGTTATCACTGTAAAGCTGCTTTGACACAATCTGCATTGTAAAAAGTGCTATATAAATAAAGGTGACTTGCCTTGACATAGAATTCATGTTTAATGTGATAGTTTCATCTTTACATTTACTATAATACAATATGTTGTTAGTTTCGAGAGTATTTACATTAGTGAATGAATACGTAGATCCGCATTAATGATTTGTGTGTCCTAATGGACTGGTGATAAAATATATTTTAAGCGTGCCAGAGGTTCTGGGTTATAATAAGCCTGTTTATTTTATTTATTTTTTCTCATTAAAACCAAAGATGTGCATCAGTGATTGTATATCAAGAGCAGGGTTTGTGTGCATTTTGTTTTGTGATTTCAACGAAAAAAATGGAGAGTCTTCGCAACAGCGTTAAAAAGTTAGTTCACCCAAAAATGAAAATTCTGTTATCATTTACTCACCCGCAAGATGTTCCAAACCTTTATGAATTTCTTTCTTCTGCTGAACACAACAGAAGATATTTTGAAGAATGTTGGTGACCAAACAGTTGATGGGCCTTATTGACTTCCATAGTATGGGGGAAAAAATACTATGGAAGTCCATGGGGTCCATCAACAGTTTAGTTACTGACATTCGTCAAAATATCTTTATTTGTGTTCAGCAGAAGATAGAAATTCATACAGGTTTGCTAATCAACTGGAGATGTTTCTTTTTACTACATTGGGAGCAGTGGTACACGTCAAGTCACTTTCACTTTACATCTGTGCCGCGAAATGTTTCAAAAAGTGGTGGGGACAATACTGACCCTGGCAAAAAATGGTGGGAACACGTCCTACCTGTCCCACCTACAAATTACGCCTATGCATGTTGCCCAGATCAGCCCTCTGTTACATTGAATACAGCTGTACATGTGGTCTCATGACGTACATTCATCTTCGTAGAACTGACTGCGCAAGTATTAGATGGTTTCCTGTGGTTTAATGTGTAACTTCCTAATTCACCTATTGCGTGAGTCTCGTCTCTTTTCTAACTCTTGCTGTAATGGAGTTGATCATCTTTATTGCTTTTCTTCTCCTTATGGAGGTTCAGTCTTACAGTAAGTGATCTCTGTCGTTTAATGTTGAATTAACACCGTATGTCCACATTTGTAGTGAAAAAAAACATTTGTCTAAAATATTTCAGCATGTGTGATCTGTACGTTTGTGTTTTAGTAGAACACAGCGAACACATGAACCTACAACCTCTGCTTTATAGACGTTTTACTTCAGCTATGACATGAAAAGTCATTAAACTGATTTCAATAACCTGATTAATCCATTTATTGGAATTTTGGATCATGTAAACACCTTATTTGGAATATCCACTGTACAAGAAAATTCATTTTTGAAGTGCATGATAAAGAAACCTTTTTTTTTTTTTTTTGCCAAACATTAAAAGAAATGGACTTTAAGACCCTTTGGTGAAAATCAAGTTTTTAATGCTGTTTATGTCTATGTGGTGTTTTTAATATACTTTAAAACAAACCATGTGCAAATTCATCAGTCAACATCATTGCTGAGTGTTTTCTCCTTACAACTGCAGTGTATCAAAGACAGTTTAAAACTGTCCGTTTCTTACTGTCACAAACGTAACCAATCCTGTCGATGTACGGGGTGAGGCTTTTCCTATCAGCTCAGTGGGCATTTTAACACAGTGAGCACAAAGTCACCTTTAAGAAGGGACAGGAAAAATCAGGAAGATTTTGCAATATAGCGGGTGAATTATGTATGTGATGTATGTAATGATGAACTATATGTCTTTCTCCACTGACTTTCTATGTTGTTCAAAGCATTTTAATACTGATTCATAGAAGGCAGCTATCTGACTCTGAGATGGTGACTGGGAACATGGTTTGTGTAACATTAGCAACACATTATTAGCTGTTTAATTAGCCAAAGGCTAATCTTTTTAATAACTGTTATGTGTCCAATGTAGGGAGCAATATATAAAATGCATTACCATTATGATACATTGTCTTGTAGATGACCCAGTATAATTCACTCTTCCTCTTCTTCTGAATTTTCTTAAGTTTCTGGTTCAAACATATTGCTGAATTAAATCAATATTTCCACCTGCCATTGTGTATCGTTTACTAGAATTGACCGAGTGGATCAGGTAATCTGAGCTGGTGTGATGGAGTGGAGGCGGGGACTAATTTGCATATTCATGAATCTGTGTAAACTAAATGAAGCAAGGGTGTAGAACTGTTTTAAGGCTTGTAAAAAATATTTTCAAAGGAAAAAAAAGCTTAAATATGTCATTTTGATTATCTAAGATGAGTTTTAAGGGATAAAATTATTGACTGCAGGGGGACTTTGCAAGACCATTGAATTTAGTTTAAATTTGTTTAAAGGTTAAACCAAAACATAGGCTATGATTGGAAAATGATGCATGGAAAAGTGGTCAGTAAGAAGATGTAATGATTGATTGATCTGTTTGTGGTTGTTTCAGAATCTCCTGCTCTAAAAGTATCTCCAGATGTCATAAGTGAGTCCAGCTCAGTGAAGATGATCTGTGAGACTCCAGCAGACGGTTCTTCTGCATTAGATACTGTTATTGCAATGTTATTTATTTATTTTTTTGTTATTATTAATAATGGATTAATTGACTAAAACAGGTTCACTTCAGAAACCCATAATCAGTTATAATAGCGATGATGTCCAGCCCATCATATCATGTGAAATATCACTTCCAGTCAGAGCTGATTTCACCTGTAGTCTCTACACTGAGGATGATCTTCTGCACTCTCAGAAGAGACAGTCTGGAGAACGTCTTTGTATGTTTTATGTAACTCCTGGTGAACTCTTGACACGAATAGTGAACAGACAGCTGAGCTGTGATTATTCACTCAACACTGAACCTGAGATCAGATCACCGCGCAGTGAAACATACACCATCAGAGGTGAGGACTTTTTACTGTAATCATTTTTTTACAGTTTTAATCAGAGACACCTGTAGAATTCTGAAGCCAGTATGATTTATGTAGGTCATTAGAATATTATGAAAGTTTGATCAATAAAAGAAAAGGTCAGTATTTACAACAAATAAAAACATATGAGAAAGTTGATACTACTGTATCTGTGTATTACATCTATTGGGCACTTCTGGATGGATACTATTTATAACAACCCTTTCAATAGGCTGTATAATACAACACTGAAAGGTCAAAGACACTAAATATATTGGCTGGCATTGGTCATGTAAGGAACCCCGCATCGGCCCAAAAACGGAATCCGACGGCCTGGGCGAAGGTTAACGCGTGTATGCCTTTTCAGCGCATCTGTGAAGTTCACTTAATTTCACTCGTTTAATCTGACTCCAATTTTAAATGATTATTACCCTTAGGTTTCGTTCCCAATTGGAAATTAATCATTTGTTATGTATTAATTTTGATTTTTGATTATTCTGGGTATCTCATAATTTCAATTATTCGTTTATTACGGTCTCATCATCGCTTAGAGAAATTCACATCGGCCGACTGCGTTCTCACGGACATAAATTCGCCAGTTTATGATCTAGTCAGAGGATGCAGAGTTAACTAATGCATTTGAGTCGAACCGCCACATGCTTGTTCATACAAAAATACAGTTTTCTTAGTCACGATACTGCAACTTGCTAATTCAATAACAGACAAACTCAAAAAGTCCCATGATGTGCCAATATGCTCCTTTCATGGGGCTCTCTGGCTTGGCCTGTCCTGACGCAGATTTACGGAAATGACGGACTCCATAATCTACTGGTCATAATGATTTCAGAAGAATCCAGAGTAAATCAAAATATAACATTTTATTTGTCAAGTAAAAATGTATCATGTCAATTTCATAGTTGGACAATTAGAAGCCAATTCAGAAATAATAAATGCATAACATCAACTGAAATGCACATGCACACAGTGGTGGATTAGTGTTTGAAGACACTTGTCCACCACTGTGTGGGGGCTTCTGGCTACAGAAAATCCCCCCTGACTGCTTTGCACTTTACCTTATATACCAAGACCAGAACAAAAGGATTGTAAATTTTTATTACACCAACACCTGTTTTCGGGGGAGAGGAGTGGGTTTTCACAAGTGACACCACACAAAAGGAGGACAGAATTCTCCTTAGTTTTCAGTCTTCTTCATAATACCAGTGACTGCTGTGAAATTGAGACCATTTTACCAATGGTACATTTACTTAGACATTTAAAATGATACCAAACATGAAAGGAATAAACAATAGATACACCAGATACATTATACTTCTTGGAGAACTTTCAGTGACTTGAGTCAGGGGGAAAGGAAGGAGGGTGTGTGTGTTTTGGGGGGAGGGCTATTGCATCCTGTAGATGTGTGAGGGCAAGGCGTTGTCCTATGCTATTTCTTTGAGATCTTCTCTCCAGATAAGCTTTATTGCTTTATTGCATGGTGCTTGATCTCAGTTTTTGTCTTAGCAGGAAAATCAAGTCTTACAGTCATGACAACAGCCATGACAACCTGTGAGTAAATGAGTTAAAATAAGAAATTATTCTTATTACACCTTGAATGATGTGATAATTGGTATATTTGTAGATGATAAGTAATAATACTGATAACACTTTGTCTGGTTATTCTGAATTAAAAGTGAAAAATGATTCCCCTTGCAATACAAGTTATTTTTATATTTGTAGACTCACTTTCCAAGTCAAACCTGCCAACCAGCACAACAAAGGAAACCACATGTAAGTTCATCCACTCTTCCTCATTGGTAAAAATCACTATATGTTGGATTCGTAAATCAGATTTAAAAAATATAACTAGGATCCATTTGCTCAACCAAGGCTCAACTCTGCAAACGTTTCCAAACGTTGAGCAGCATGAAAGTTTACTTTGATTATGCTGATTTTCTCAATGTTAAATTTTTTATCTATTGTTTTTCGGTGTGTATTTTGATCTTAACACCTTTAACCTTATTGTTTATTATTCTCAGGTTAGGTAAAGTAAGTCGAGTCTGGCCTAAATTATAAGCATTTTAAATTACTTACAATTTGGTCAGAAGACTCCTCTGTGGTATGTTCTTGTTCAAAGTCTTAAAACACTATAAATCAAGCCAAGGTAGGCAGCTTTTGTAATCAATTAAATTTCTTTTAATTGGTTACTTTTCTTTTTATAATAAACAAAAATGTAAAGGCAAATAAAACTTCATCATTAAGGTATAAAATACAGTAATCACTCTTTTCAGTCAAAGGTGTAGTCAGCTCTGGGCTTCCCATCTTCAGCTTGGGGTTTCTTGTCCTCAGTTCTGGGCTTCTAGGCGTCGGGGTACTGACGTATCAGTATCCGAAGAGGCAATCAACTCCTCAGTTTTTTATACTCGTGTTGTTTATTGCAGACGTTAGGTTATCTTCTTGACTGACGTATGTTGTAACTTTCCCAAAGTTTCCAGATCCTTCTCAATGCCTTGCAGGTGCAAGCTGTCTGGCTTTTGTGTCCTTGAACTCCAGTAAACTTAGCCAAGATGGCTGATGTCCTTATAAGGTTCTAGGAGTAGAACCACAGTTCTCTGTGTCCTTGAGCACACACACATAGAACCACACACACATATCAACAATAACTGTACATCTCTGGCCATACAGTATAATACATTTCTTAGAAACAAACAAAAATAAATAATAAAAATATTGTAAGCAATGCCTAATATTTAATACGTTGGCCAAATGTGTAGCAACAGACATCCAAAATCTACACAAGGAGGCAGGGTAATTGCATTTTCTTGATATAATACAACACTATTAAGTCAGAAACAAAATACTGAAGCTGATAGTAGCAGTTTTACTGTAGCAGTTTTAGTGATGCTGAAGATAGAACATCAGTACAGTGATCTGTGAAATCTTCTTACACAGAATAACTTGGAGGTTCTTTTCAATAAAAGCATGACTTTAGCAAGTAAACTATCTGATATTTAGGCAGGAAGGAAGAATTGCTTCAGCTGATCATGTCAGAGAGCTATAGCCATCGTCTGACACATGGAAAGAAGCTTCTTTCTAATATGATGGTGAGAGGAGAAACTTAAAGCAATTTATTTAATATTTTAAAGCTTCTTTGTAAGTTTTTATTGGGCCATTCCTGTTTTGTAACACTTCTTGAACTCTTTTTAATACACAAACTAATACACTTGTGTTGAAGTGAGAAGTATTTCAGTTTAATTATCCTCCAGTTTAATTATCCTGCTCTGGTTAAGCTCATTATATGACATTATGACTTGATTAATTATGACTTTTACATATTCAAATTAAGAACCATTGCATAGTGAGTGATTGACAGTCAGTTTAAAACAACTTTTGAAGTGTTGATATTATCATATAGATTTTTGTATTTTGTCAAACCAACTGATATTACAAACCATCACAGAAAATAAGTCAGTTGCTAATACTGTTGTTTGTGCTGTAGTTTCCCCTCCAAAATGATGCTGCTTCCTGAAGGATGATGTCATTAAAGAACTGCTTTTTAATAGTTTAAAATTACAAAAGACTAACATGATGAAAGTTAAGTTTTTGCAACTTTCAGAAGAGTCACCTGCTTCTAATCTGAGATGTCTAGATGAATATTGTTTTTTCTCTTTTTTCTTCATTAGATCTTACTCAGGCCAAGTTAACAGCATCTGCTTCAGTTATTAAGGAAACAGACACAGTTCAGCTGAGCTGTGAGAATACTGAAGATCTGAAGATAGAGATGTGTTACTTTAACATAAATGGAAGAGACAGTAACTCAAAACTGAACTCATCATGTCAGCTCTCTCTCAATGGATCTGAAATCAGTATTTGGTCAGGAGGTCAGAGTTCATCTGTGAGAATAACCTGCTTCTACACTGTGAAGAAGTCACAAGTTCTCGTACCATCTCCTCACTCTGATCCAGTGACAGTGACAGTCCAAAGTGAGTCTTGAGAAATTCATGTATTGATAAATAATCTGTTTAAAAATGTATTTCTATCAAAAAACAAACACCAAAGTCCTTTGCATAGCTCTATCCAGTGTGATTTACTTAAGTTCATTATTCAGCTTCATGAGTCTATGATATGGGCTGTTCACCTTTGTAATGTTTCTCTATACAGTAGGATTATTGAAAGCAAAATTAGCATCTGTTTATATAAAACTAAATGAATAAACTTATTGTCTCATTCTTAAAATTTACAGTGCTTATTTGTTAAACCTTATCAAATCTTATTTGATATAAACCAGTACAGACATAGTATGAAAAAAAAAGTTGTATATGAAGGCTCTGCACCTTTGACGTTTGCTTTAAAGTTAAATTTTACAACTATTCCCTGTAATACTGGTAAACTGTTTTTATGGTTTCAGCACCAGATGCACATCATGTTACGACAGCCAAGAAAACCTGTGAGTAATTAAGATTGTAAAATCAAAAAGACACCATTCTTATTCCACCTTGAATGATGTGGCAATCATTCTTTCAAGCTCATTATTATCTCATTATCGAACATTTTATTATACATCACTGCAAATTTTAAAATGTGTTTTTTTTAACAGCTTTACCTTTATTGTCCACTTCTGAAACATACAGTTCAGCTGGTAAGTAACTTACTGGTAACACTTTTTCTTGTTATTCTGGATTAAAACTGATTCATCTTGCAATATGTTTTTTTAATAGTAGTAGACAGCCATTCCAAGTCAAACCTGCCAACCACATCAGAGGAAACCATATGTAAGTTCATTCACTCTTCCTTAATGGTAAAAGTGACTGTAGAATTAATATGTTAGATATAAAAGTCAGATTCAAAAATATAACTGGGATCCATTTGCTCACGAGCAGCATGAAAGTATTAATATGATTTATTTAAGCTCATTATTCAGTTCACATATCTATGATATGGGCTGTTCACTCTTGTAATGTTTCTCTGTATCACTGAAAGCAAAATTAGTGTCAGTTTACAGTATATAAATAATCAACTCATTGTCTCATTTGGTTCAGTAATGTCCTCATTGGATATAAGCCTGTACAAGATCTGAACATTTTACATATGAAAAAAAGTTGTGAAGGCTCTGTGTACCATCAACCACAAAGATGGTCTTGACATTTGCTTGAAAGTTAAATATTGCAGTTACTCCCTGTAATACTGGTAAACTCTCTTTACAGTTTCAACACCAGCTACCAATGCACATGTGACAACAGCCATGACAACCTGTGAGTAAATGAGTTAAAAAAAGAAATTATTCTTATTACACCTTGAATGATGTGATAATTGGTATATTTGTAGATGATAAGTTACTGATAACACTTTGTCTGGTTATTCTGAATTAAAAGTGAAAAATGATTCCCCTTGCAATACAAGTTATTTTCATATTTGTAGACTCACTTTCCAAGTCAAACCTGCCAACCAGCACAACGAAGGAAACCACATGTAAGTTCATCCACTCTTCCTCATTGGTAAAAATCACTATATGTTGGATTCGTAAATCAGATTTAAAAAATATAACTAGGATCCATTTGCTCAACCAAGGCTCAACTCTGCAAACGTTTCCAAACGTTGAGCAGCATGAAAGTTTACTTTGATTATGCTGATTTTCTCAATGTTCAATTGTTTATGAATTGGGTAAAAAAAAAAAATTAAAGTTCAATAATGCATCTACATTTTGTGGCATTGTTTTTTTCTTAAGTTTCCATGGCAACCTCTACTCTGTTAACAGAACAATGTCAGAACCCAGTACTTAGATGCCAAGATAGTAACCAAATAGGAAGTCACATGACTCAAGAAGAGACTGTGTGGCTTATGAACTGAGCTGGACTCTCTTAATTCTGTAGCTTCATAATTTCATTCAAAAACATCTTAGTTCATTTTGTATTGGTCATTCACATTCCAATTGTTTGTTTATCATAGTTACAGCTATAACTTTATATTTAAAGATTTATGCCAGTCTTTAAGACAACTTTCATTTTAAATACACACCATGATGTTCTCACTGCAGTTTCAACAACGTCCACACAAAAAACGTCACAAAGGGACACAAAAATATGTGAGTAAATTTTAGTGTTCCAATGAAAACATGTACCTGACATTAAAATTCTTTCATAGTGTGTTTATTATATCTCATATGGCTAATTATTTTGCAATGTATTTTCAGCAATAATGGCTGCTGTTTCCACTACTAAAACCCCAGAATCCACCAGAACTGGTAACTTTAATATATCAGTAGAACCCCATATAAGAAAAATTCTTCTTTTTACAGTGACTTCATCAAACACTGTAAAGGCTAATTCACACTGCACAGACAGACACCAACAAATGGCAACAGGCACTTTGTCGGGTCTTGTTGGATCAGTGTTTTACCCATGTTGGCACCTGTGAATTGGCCTTAAAACTGCTGTTTATAATCATCATGCTTTGGTCAAATGTGACTGTTGACTGTTGCATGAATTAGATGTTTTGTTTTGACACAGACACATGGTTTATAGCTCTGGTTTCAACTGGTGCTGGTGTCATTTTGACTGGACTCATCTGTCTGTGCTGCTTTGCATGTAAGTCAAGTTTTCAAACATACATTTTTTGTTTGTTCTGGTGTTTATATTGAGTTTCATATTGTTTAGTATAGAATTTAACATCTAAGCTAAAATTGAACATAATGGTCGTTGTTTTGTAGGTAAAAAAAGAAGACGAAAAAAGTAAGAGTTTTTCATGCATTCAATTCAGTAGTCTGAATTATGACAAAGGGCTTGGTCATGAAGGTTAAAACTAGAGATGCACCGATCGATCGGCCGATCGAGTTAGCATTTTAGGACTTCCGGTTCCATCGCCCCGAAGTCAATGGGTTTTTGCTAAATCACCTGAAATAAGGTCTGTGGTTAACAAAGCCTCTAAATATTTTCACGTTTTGATCTATGACATACAACACACCAGTTATAACCCACTTG